>NW_020523627.1:0-13518 GCF_003368295.1 Carassius auratus
ATGGGAATATTGGCCTTCAGATGTGTTCAGGCCAGGACTCTTATCAACATGTGAAGTTTGGGCAAGATCGGACATTTTATGCCTGAGTTATAACAACTTCTCTTCTGTGGCGAGACATCAAAATTTGTCATGGCGCATGGACACGCCCTTTAACAAAAACTCAAGATCTCCACAAGTTAACATTGCACAGGCCTTTAGATTAGACTGAAAAAAAAATACTTTAATTCAAAAAAATTCTAGGAGTAGTTTGTCGCAGCGTAAAATATGTAACTTCCTGTTGCCAGCAGGTGGCGCTATGACTATAACTGAATATGGGCATGTAGATCTGTTAAGGGCAGAAGTCTTATCTAACATGTGAAGTTTGGGGCAGATTGGACATTGTATGTCTGAGTTACAGCAACTTCCTTTTTCATGGCGAAACATCGAAATTTGTCAGGCCGCCATGGACACGCCCTTTAACGAAACCTCAAGATCTTTCGCAATTTAACATCGCAAAGGCCTTTTGATTACATTGAAGAAGTTTGGTGTTGATCTGAATAAATCTCTAGGAGGAGTTCGTTAAAGTACAACCCCTGAAAATGGCAAAAACAACACCAATTTTGAAGGGAAAATTCTAAATAACCGACTTCCTGTTGGGATCCGGATTTCGTACCAAGAGACTTTTTTGTAGGTATTGGAGTGTTACATGTGTGTACCAATTTTTGTACATGTACGTGAAACATAGCTCGAGGCGCACTCCGTTTAAAGTGTATAGGTGGCGGCTATCGAGCCATTCTGCCACACCCAGTGGAATATTGGCCTGCAGATCTGTTCAGGCCAGGACTCTTATCACACATGTGAAGTTTGGGGAAGATCGGACATTTTATGCCTGAGTTATAACATCTTTTATTCCCATGGCGAGACATCGAACTTCGTTGCGGCGCCATGAACAAGCCTTTTAACGAAAATTCAAGATCTTCACAACTGAACATGGCACAGGCCTTTAGATTAGACTGACCACAAAAAAGACATTGATGTCATAAAATTTGTAGGAGTAGTTCGTCGCAGCGTAAAATATGTCACTTCCTGTTGCCAATAGGTGGCGCTATGACTATAACTGAATATGGGCATGTCAATCTGTTCAGGTTCGGAGTCTCATCAAACATGTGATGTTTGGGGCAGATTGGACATTGTATGTGTGAGTTATAGCAACTTCATTTTTCATGGCGAATCATCGAAATTCGCCAGGCCGCCACGGACACGCCCTTCAACGAAAACTCAAGATCTTCGCAATTTAACATCGCTAAGGCCTTTAGATTAGGCATACCAAATTTGGTGTTGATTTTGAAGAATCTCTAGGAGGAGTTCGTTAAAATACAACACATGGAAATGACCAAAATTACACAAAAAATGCTCATAATATTAAAAATAACCGACTTCCTGTTGGGTTTAGAATTTCGCTCCAAGAGTCTTTTTTGTAGGTATTGGTGTGTTACATATGTGTGCCAATTTTCGTGCATGTACGTGAAACATAGCTTGAAGGCTGTTGATTTTCTTGGTATAGGTGGCGCTGTCGAGCCATTTTGCCACACCCCTCTTCTGAATCCTATATCACACGAAAATTTTCACAAGGTTTGACGCGTGTGCAAAGTTTCATGACTTTTTTGAGCATGTTAAAGCCCTCAAAAATGCGATTCATTCGGGAGAAGAAGAAGAAGAAGAATAATAATAATAATAATAATAATAATAATTAAAGCTGCAAGCAGCGATGAACGGGCCCTCGCACCCGGGCTCACCGGCAGCGAGTGGCTTTAGTTAATAGGTGAACGGTGAGAAATATGCGTTTAAACTCATAAATATAAGTAGAATATATCAATGTTTATTCCATATATGTGCCAATCTTCCTGTTGCCAGCAGGTGGCGCTATCATTATAATGGAATATTGGCCTTCAGATGTGTTCAGGGCAGGACTTTTATCGAACATGTGAGGTTTGGGGAGGATTGGACATTTTATTCCTGAGTTACAACAACATCCTATTTCATGGCAAAACAATGAAATTTGTCAGGCCGCCATGGACACGCCCTTTAACGAAACCTCAAGATCTTCGCAATTTAAGATCGCAAAAGGCTTTAGATTACACTGACAAAGTTTGGTGTTGATCTGAATAAATATCTAGGAGGAGTTTGTTAAAGTACAACCCCTGAAAATGGGCAAAAAACACTAATTTTGCAGAGAAAATTCCAAATAACTGACTTCCTGTTGGGATTCGGACTTCGTACCAAGAGACTTTTTCGTAGATATTGGTGTGTTACATGTGTGTACCGATTTTTGTACATGTACGTGAAACATAGCTCAAGGCGCACTCCGTTTAAAGTGTATACGCACTCCGTTGAAAGTGTATAGGTGGCGCTATTGAGCCATTTTGCCACACTCGATGGAATATTGGCCTTCAGATCTGTCCAGGCCAGGACCCTTATCACACAAGTGAAGTTTGGGCAAGATCGGACATTTTATGCCTGAGTTATAACATCTTTTATTCCCATGGCGAGACATTGAACTTCATCACGGCGCCAATGGACACACCTTTTAACAAAAACTCAAGATCTTCACAACTAAACATCACACAGGTCTTTAGATTAGACTGACCACAAAAAATACATTGATGTCATAAAATTTCTAGGAGTAGTTTGTCGCAGTGTAAAATATGTAACTTCCTGTTGCCAATAGGTGGCGCTATGACTATAACTGAATATTGGCATGTAGATCTGTTCAGGTCAAGAGTCTTATCCAACATGTGAAGTTTGGGGCAGATTGGACATTGTATGTCTGAGTTACAGCAACTTCCTTTATCATTGCGAAACATCGAAATTTGTCAGGCCGCCATGGACCCGCCCTTTAACGAAAGCTCAAGTCCTTCGCAATTTATTATCGCAAAGGGCTTTAGATTACACTGACCAAGTTTGGTGTTGATCTGAATAAATCTCTAGGAGGAGTTCGTTAAAGTACAACCCCTGAAAATGGCAAAAACAACAGCAATTTTGAAGGGAAAATTCAAAATAACCGACTTCCTGTTGGGATCCGGATTTCGTACCAAGAGACTTTTTTGTAGGTATTGGAGTGTTACATGTGTGTACCAATTTTTGTACATGTACGTGAAACATAGCTCGAGGCGAACTCCGTTGAAAGTGTATAGGTGGCGCTATAGAGCCATGCTGCCACACCCGGTGGAATATTGGCCTGAAGATCTGTTCGGGCCAGGACTCTTATCACACATGTGAAGTTTGGGGAAGATCGGACATCTTATGCCTGAGTTATAACATCTTTTATTCGCATGGCGAGACATCGAACTTCGTCGCGGCGCCATGAACAAGCCTTTTAACGAAAACTCAAGATCTTCACAACTGAACATCGCACAGGCCTTTAGATTAGACTGACCACAAAAAAGACATTGATGTCATAAAATTTCTAGGAGTAGTTCGTCGCAGCGTAAAATATGTCACTTCCTGTTGCCAATAGGTGGCGCTATGACTATAACTGAATATGGGCATGTCAATCTGTTCAGGTTCGGAGTCTCATCAAACATGTGAAGTTTGGGGCAGATTGGTCATTGTATGTGTGAGTTATAGCAACTTCATTTTTCATGGCGAATCATCGAAATTCGCCAGGCCGCCACGGACACGCCCTTCAACGAAAAGTCAGGATCTTCGCAATTTAACATCGCAAAGGCCTTTAGATTAGGCATACCAAATTTGGTGTTGATTTGAAGAACTCTCTAGGAGGAGTTCGTTAAAATACAACACATGGAAATGACCAAAATTATACAAAATATGCTCATAATATTAAAAATAACCGACTTCCTGTTGGGTTTAGAATTTCGCTCCAAGAGTCTTTTTGTAGGTATTGGTGTGTTACATATGTGTGCCAATTTTCGTGCATGTACGTGAAACATAGCTGGAAGGCTGTTGATTTTCTTGGTATAGGTGGCGCTGTCGAGCCATTTTGCCACACCCTCTTCTGAATCCTATATCAGACGAAAATTTTCACCAGGTTTGAAGCGTGTGCAAAGTTTCATGACTTTTTGAGCATGTTAAAGCCCTCAAAAATGCGATTCATTCGGGAGAAGAAGAAGAAGAAGAAGAATAATAATAATAAAAAACAAAGCAGATACAAGAGGGTCCTCGCACCTCGGTGCTCGGGCCCTAATAATAATAAACAAAGCAGATACAAGAGGGTCCTCACACCATCGGTGCTCGGGCCCTAATAATAATAATAATAAACGGAGCAATTCCAAGAGGGTCCTCACACCATCGGTGCTCGGGCCCTAATAATTAAAGCTGCAAGCAGCGATGAACGGGCCCTCGCACCCGGGCTCACCGGCAGTGAGTGGCTTTAGTAAATTGGTGAATGGTGAGAAATATGCATTCAAACTCATAAATATAAGTGGAAAATATCAACATTTATTCCACATATGTGCCAATCTTCCTGGGGCCAGCAGGTGGTGCTATCATTATAATGGAATATTGGCCTTCAAATGTGTTCCGGGCAGGACTCTCATCGAACATGTGAAGTTTGGGGAAGATCGAACAAATTATGCCTGAGTTACAACAACTTCTCTTGCTGTGGCGAGACATCAAAATTTGTCATGGCGCCATGGACACGCCCTTTAACAAAAACTCAAGATCTCCACAAGTTAACATTGCACAGGCCTTTAGATTAGACTGAATACAAAAAATACTTTAATCTCAAAAAAATTCTAGGAGTAGTTTGTCGCAGCCTAAAACATGTCACTTCCTGTTGCCAGCAGGTGGCGCTATGACTATAACTGAAAATGGGCATGTAGATCTGTTAAGGGCAGAAGTCTTATCTAACATGTGAAGTTTGGGGCAGATTGGACATTGTATGTCTGAGTTACAGCAACTTCCTTTTTCATGGCGAAACATCGAAATTTGGCAGGCCGCCATGGACACGCCCTTTAACGAAACCTCAAGATCTTCGCAATTTAACATTACAAAGGCCTTTAGATTACACTGACCAAGTTTGGTGTTGATCTGAATAAATCTCTAGGAGGAGTTCGTTAAAGTACAACCCCTGAATATGGCAAAAACAACGCCAATTTTGCAGAGAAAATTCTAAATAACCGACTTCCTGTTGGGATTCGGATTTCATACCAAGATACTTTTTTGTAGGTATTGGTGTGTTACATGTGTGTACCGATTTTTGTACATGTACGTGAAACATAGCTCGAGGCACACTCCGTTGAAAGTGTATAGGTGGCGCTATAGAGCCATTTTGCCACACCCGATGGAATATTGGCCTTCAGATGTGTTCAGGCCAGGACTCTTATCACACATGTGAAGTTTGGGGAAGATCGGACATTTTATGCCTGAGTTATAACATCTTTTATTCCCATGGCGAGACATCGAACTTTGCCATGGCGCCGTGAACAAGCCTTTTAACGAAAACTCAAGATCTTCACAACTGAACATCGCACAGACTACAAAAAAGACACTGATGTCATAAAATTTCTAGGAGTAGTTTGTCGCAGCGTAAAATATGACACTTCCTGTTGCCAATAGGTGGCGCCATGACTAAAACTGAATATGGGCATGTCAATCTGTACAGGTTTGGAGTCTCATCAAACATGTGAAGTTTGGGGCAGATTGGACATTGTATATCTGAGTTATAGCAACTTCATTTTTCATGGCGAATCATCGAAATTCGCCAGGCCGCCACGGACACGCCCTTCAACGAAAACTCAAGATCTTCGCAATTTAACATTGCAAAGGCCTTTAGATTAGGCATACCAAATTTGGTGTTGATTTGAAGAAATCTCTAGGAGGAGTTCGTTAAAATACAACATATGGTAATGACCAAAATTTGTCAGGCCGCCATGGACACGCCCTTTAACGAAACCTCAAGATCTTCGCAATTTAAGATTGCAAAAGGCTTTAGATTACACTGACCAAGTTTGGTGTTGATCTGAATAAATCTCTAGGAGGTGTTCGTTAAAGTCTAACCCCTGAAAATGGCCAAAACAACACTAATTTTGCAGAGAAAATTCTAAATAACTGAAGTCCTGTTGGGATTCGGATTTCGTACCAAGAGACTTTTTCGTAGATATTGGTGTGTTACATGTGTGTTCCGATTTTTGTACATTTACGTGAAACATAGCTCGAGGCGCACTCCGTTTAAAGTGTATACGCACTCCGTTCAAAGTGTATAGGTGGCGCTATCGAGCCATTTTGCCACACTCGATGGAATATTGGCCTTCAGATCTGTTTAGGCCAGGTCCCTTATCACACAAGTGAAGTTTGGGCAAGATCGGACATTTTATGCCTGAGTTATAACATCTTTTATTCCCATGGCGAGACATCGAACTTCAACACGGCGCCATGGACACACCTTTTAACAAAAACTCAAGATCTTCACAACTAAACATCACACAGGTCTTTAGATTAGACTGACCACAAAAAAGACATTGATGTCATAAAATTTCTAGGAGAACTTTGTCGCAGTGTAAAATATGTTACTTCCTGTTGCCAATAGGTGGCGCTATGACTATAACTGAATATTGGCATGTAGATCTGTTCAGGTCAAGAGTCTTATCCAACATGTGAAGTTTGGGGCAGATTGGACATTGTATGTCTGAGTTACAGCAACTTCCTTTTTCATGGCGAAACATCGAAATTTGTCAGGCCGCCATGGACCCGCCCTTTAACGAAACCTCAAGTCCTTCGCAATTTATTATCGCAAAGGGCTTTAGATTACACTGACCAAGTTTGGTGTTGATCTGAATAAATCTCTAGGAGGAGTTCATTAAAGTACAACCCCTGAAAATGGCAAAAACAACACCAATTTTAAAGGGAAAATTCAAAATAACCGACTTCCTGTTGGGATCCGGATTTCGTACCAAGAGACTTTTTTGTAGGTATTGGAGTGTTACATGTGTGTACCAATTTTTGTACGTGTACGTGAAACATAGCTCGAGGCGCACTCCGTTGAAAGTGTATAGGTGGCGCTATAGAGCCATTCTGCCACACCCGGTGGAATATTGGCCTGCAGATCTGTTCAGGCCAGGACTCTTATCACACATGTGAAGTTTGGGGAAGATCGGACATTTTATGCCTGAGTTATAACATCTTTTATTCCCATGGCGAGACATCGAACTTCGTCGCGGCGCCATGAACAAGCCTTTTAACGAAAACTCAAGATCTTCACAACTGAACATCGCACAGGCCTTTAGATTAGACTGACCACAAAAAAGACATTGATGTCATAAAATTTCTAGGAGTAGTTCGTCGCAGCGTAAAATATGTCACTTCCTGTTGCCAATAGGTGGCGCTATGACCATAACTGAATATGGGCATGTCAATCTGTTCAGCTTCGGAGTCTCATCAAACATGTGAAGTTTGGGGCAGATTGGTCATTGTATGTCTGAGTTATAGCAACTTCATTTTTCATGGCGAATCATCGAAATTCGCCAGGCCGCCACGGAGACGCTCTTCAACGAAAACTCAAGATCTTTGCAATTTAACATCGCAAAGGCCTTTAGATTAGGCATACCAAATTTGGTGTTGATTTGAAGAACTCTCTAGGAGGAGTTCGTTAAAATACAACACATGGAAATGACCAAAATTACACAAAATATGCTCATAATATTAAAAATAACCAACTTCCTGTTGGGTTTAGAATTTCGCTCCAAGAGTCTTTTTTGTAGGGATTGGTGTGTTACATATGCGTGCCAATTTTCGTGCATGTACGTGAAACATAGCTGGAAGGCTGTTGATTTTCTTGGTATAGGTGGCGCTGTCGAGCCATTTTGCCACACCCTCTTCTGAATCATATATCAGACGAAAATTTTCACCAGGTTTGACGCGTGTGCAAAGTTTCATGACTTTTTGAGCATGTTAAAGCCCTCAAAAATGCGATTCATTCGGGAGAAGAAGAAGAAGAATAATAATTAAAGCTGCAAGCAGCGATGAACGGGCCCTCGCACCCGGGCTCACCGGCAGCGAGTGGCTTTAGTTAATAGGTGAACGGTGAGAAATATGCGTTTTAACTCATAAATATAAGTAGAATATATCAATGTTTATTCCATATATGTGCCAATCTTCCAGTTGCCAGCAGGCGGCGCTATCATTATAGTGGAATATTGGCCTTCAGATGTGTTCAGGGCAGGACTTTTATCGAACATGTGAGGTTTGGGGAGGATTGGACATTTTATGCCTGAGTTTCAACAATATCCTATTTCATGTCGAAACATCGAAATTTGTCAGGCCGCCATGGACACGCCCTTTAACGAAACCTCAAGATCTTCGCAATTTAAGATCGCAAAAGGCTTTAGATTACACTGACCAAGTTTGGTGTTGATCTGAATAAATCTCTAGGAGGAGTTCGTTAAAGTCCAACCACTGAAAATGGCCAAAACAACACTAATTTTGCAGAGAAAATTCTAAATAACTGACTTCCTGTTGGGATTCGGATTTCGTATCAAGAGACTTTTTCGTAGATATTGGTGTGTTACATGTGTGTACCGATTTGTGTACATGTACGTGAAACATAGCTCGAGGCACACTCCGTTTACTGTGTATACGCACTCCGTTGAAAGTGTAAAGGTGGCGCTATCGAGCCATTTTGCCACACTCGATGGAATATTGGCCTTCAGATCTGTTTAGGCCAGGACCCTTATCACACAAGTGAAGTTTGGGCAAGATCGGACATTTTATGCCTGAGTTATAACATATTTTATTCCCATGGCGAGACATCGAATTTCATCACGGCGCCATGGACACACCTTTTAACAAAAACTCAAGATCTTCACAACTAAACATCACACAGGCCTTTAGATTAGACTGACCACAAAAATATATGTTAATCTCAAAAAATTATAGTAGTTTGTCGCAGTGTAAAATATGTAACTTCCTGTTGCCAATAGGTGGCGCTATGACTATAACTGAATATTGGCATGTAGATCTGTTCAGGTCAAGAGTCTTATCCAACATGTGAAGTTTGGGGCAGATTGGGCATTGTATGTCTGAGTTACAGCAACTTCTTTCATGGCGAAACATCGAAATTTGTCAGGCCGCCATGGACCCGCCCTTTAACAAAACCTCAAGTCCTTCGCAATTTATTATCGCAAAGGGCTTTAGATTACACTGACCAAGTTTGGTGTTGATCTGAATAAATCTCTAGGAGGAATTCGTTAAAGTACAACCCCTGAAAATGGCAAAAACAACACCAATTTTGAAGGGAAAATTCAAAATAACCGACTTCCTGTTGGGATCCGGATTTCGTACCAAGAGACTTTTTTGTAGGTATTGGTGTGTTACATGTGTGTACCAATTTTTGTACATGTACGTGAAACATAGCTCGATGCGCACTTCGTTGAAAGTGTATAGGTGGCGCTATAGAGCCATTCTGCCACACCCGGTGGAATATTGGCCTGCAGATCTGTTCAGGCCAGGACTCTTATCACACATGTGAAGTTTGGGGAAGATCGGACATTTTATGCCTGAGTTATAACATCTTTTATTCCCATGGCGAAACATCGAACTTCGTCGCGGCGCCATGAACAAGCCTTTTAACGAAAACTCAAGATCTTCACAACTGAACATCGCACAGGCCTTTAGATTAGACTGACCACAAAAAAGACACTGATGTCATAAAATTTCTAGGAGTAGTTCGTCGCAGCGTAAAATATGTCACTTCCTGTTGCCAATAGGTGGCGCTATGACTATAACTGAATATGGGCATGTCAATCTGTTCAGGTTCGGAATCTCATCAAACATGTGAAGTTTGGGGCAGATTGGACATTGTATGTGTGAGTTATAGCAACTTCATTTTTCATGGCGAATCATCGAAATTCGCCAGGCCGCCACGGACACGCCCTTCAACGAAAACTCAAGATCTTCGCAATTTAACATCGCAAAGGCCTTTAGATTAGGCATACCAAATTTGGTGTTGATTTGAAGAAATCTCTAGGAGGAGTTCGTTAAAATACAACACATGGAAATGACCAAAATTACACAAAATATGCTCATAATATTAAAAATAACCGACTTCCTGTTGGGTTTAGAATTTCGCTCCAAGAGTCTTTTTTGTAGGTATTGGTGTGTTACATATGTGTGCCAATTTTCCTGCATGTACGTGAAACATAGCTGGAAGGCTGTTGATTTTCTTGGTATAGGTGGCGCTGTCGAGCAATTTTGCCACACCCTCTTCTGAATCCTATATCAGACGAAAATTTTCACCAGGTTTGACGCGTGTGCAAAGTTTCATGACTTTTTGAGCATGTTAAAGCCCTCAAAAATGCGATTCATTCGGGAGAAGAAGAAGAAGAAGAATAATAATAATAATAATAATAATAATAATAATAAACAAAGCAGATACAAGAGGGTCCTCGCACCTCGGTGCTCGGGCCCTAATTAAAGCTGCAAGCAGCGATGAACGGGCCCTCGCACCCGGGCTCAACGCCATCGTGTGGCTTTAGTAAAAAGGTGAACGTTGAGAAATATGCATTTAAACTCATAAATATAAGTGCAATATATCAAAGTTTATTCCATATGTGTGCCAATCTTCCTTTTGCCAGCAGGTGGCGCTATCATTATAATGGAATATTGGCCTTCAGATGTGTTCAAGCCAGGACCCTTATCACACATGTGAAGTTTGGGCAAGATCGGACATTTTATGCCTGAGTTATAACATCTTTTATTCCCATGGCGAGACATCGAACTTCGTCATGGCGACATGGACATGCCTTTTAACAAAAACTCAAGATCTTCACAACTAAACATCACACAGGTCTTTAGATTAGACTGACCACAAAAAAGACATTGATGTCATAAAATTTCTAGGAGTAGTTTGTCACAGTGTAAAATATGTCACTTCCAGTTGCCAATAGGTGGCGCTATGACTATAACTGAATATTGGCATGTAGATCTGTTCAGGTGAAGAGTCTTAACAAAAATGTGAAGTTTGGGGCGGATTGGACATTGTATGTGTGAGTTATAGCACCATCATTTTTCACGGCGAATCATCGAAAATTTGTCAGGCCGCCATGGACACGCCCTTTAACGAAACCTCAATTCCTTCGCAATTTAAAATGGCAAAGGCCTTTAGATTACACTGACTAAGTTTGGTGTTGATCTGAATAAATCTCTAGGAGGAGTTCGTTAAAATACAACCCCTGAAAATGACAAAAACAACACCAATTTTGCAGGGAAAATTAAAAATAACCGACTTCCTGTTGGGATTCGGATTTCGTACCAAGAGACTTTTTTGTAGCTATTGGTGTGTTACATATGTTTACCAATTTTCGTACATGTATATGACATGTAGCTCGAGGCGCACTCCATTGAAAATGTATAGGTGGCGCTATCGAGCCATTTTGCCACACCCAATGGAATATTAGCCTCCAGATGTGTTCAGGTCAGTACTTTTATCAAACATTTGAAGTTTGGGCAAGATCTGATATTTTATGACTGAGTTACAGCAACTTCTACTCCCATGGCGAGACATCGAACTTTGACATGGCGCCATGGACACGCCCTTTAACGAAAACTCAAGATCTTCTAAATTTAACATCGTACAGGCCTTTAGATTAGACTGACGACAAAAAAGACATTGATGTCAAAAATTTCTAGGAGTAGTTTGTCGCAGCGTAAAATATGTCACTTCCTGTTGCCAATAGGTGGCGCTATGACTATAACTGAATATGGTCGTGTCAAACTGTTCAGGACAGGAGTCTCATCCAACATGTGAAGTTTGGGGCAGATTGGTCATTGTATGTCTGAGTTATAGCAACTTCCTGTTTCATGGCGAATCATCGAAATTCGCCAGGCCGCCACACACAGGCCCTTCAACGAAAACTCAAAAGCTTCGCAATTTAACATCGCAAAGGCCTTTAGATTAGGCATACCAAATTTGGTGTTGATCTGAATTAATCTCTAGGAGGAGTTCGTTAAAATACAACGCATGGAAATGACAAAAATGACACAAAATTTGCTCATAATATTAGAAATAACCGACTTCCTGTTGGGTTTCGGATTTTGCTCCAAGAGACTTTTTTGTAGGTATTGGAGAGTTACATGTGTATACCGATTTTCATACATGTACATGAAACGTAGCTCGAGGCGCACACCGTTGAACGTGTATAGGTGGCGCTGTTGAGCCATTTTGCCACACCCACTTCTGAAACCCATATCAGACGTAAATTTTCGCCAGTTCTGAGGTGTGTGCAAAGTTTCATGACTTTTCGAGCATGTTTAGGCCCTCAAAAATGCGATTCATCTTAGAGAAGAATAATAATAATAATAATAATAATAATAATAATAAACGGAGCAATTCCAAGAGGGTCCTCACACCATCGGTGCTCGGGCCCTAAATTAAAGCTGCAAGCAGCGATGAACGGGCCCTCGCACCCGGGCTCACCGGCAGTGAGTGGCTTTAGTAAATTGGTGAATGGTGAGAAATATGCGTTTCAAACTCATAAATATAAGTAGAAATATCAATTTTATTCCATATATGTGCCAATCTTCCTGTTGCCAGCAGGTGGCGCTATCATTATAATGGAATATTGGCCTTCAAATGTGTTCCGGGCAGGACTCTCATCGAACATGTGAAGTTTGGGGAAGATCGAACAAATTATGCCTGAGTTACAACAACTTCTCTTGCTGTGGCGAGACATCAAAATTTGTCATGGCGCCATGGACACGCCCTTTAACAAAAACTCAAGATCTCCACAAGTTAACATTGCACAGGCCTTTAGATTAGACTGGAATACAAAAAATACTTTAATCTCAAAAAATTCTAGGAGTAGTTTGTCGGCAGCCTAAAACATGTCACTTCCTGTTGCCAGCAGGTGGCGCTATGACTATAACTGAAATGGGCATGTAGATCTGTTTAAGGGGCAGAAGTCTTATCTAACATGTGAAGTTTGGGGCAGATTGGACATTGTATGTCTGAGTTACAGCAACTTCCTTTTTCATGGCGAAACATCGAAATTTGGCAGGCCGCCATGGACACGCCCTTTAACCGAAACCTCAAGATCTCCGCAATTTAACATTACAAAGGCCTTTAGATTACACTGACCAAGTTTGGTGTTGATCTGAATAAATCTCTAGGAGGAGTTCGTTAAAGTACAACCCCTGAATATGGCAAAAACAACGCCAATTTTGCAGAGAAAAATTCTAAATAACCGACTTCCTGTTGGGATTCGGATTTCCATACCAAGATACTTTTTTGTAGGTATTGGTGTGTTACATGTGTGTACCGATTTTTGTACATGTACGTGAAACATAGCTCGAGGCACACTCCGTTGAAAGTGTATAGGTGGCGCTATAAGAGCCATTTTGCCACACCCGATGGAATATTGGCCTTCAGATGTGTTCAGGCCAGGACTCTTATCACACATGTGAAGTTTGGGGAAGATCGGACATTTTATGCCTGAGTTATAACATCTTTTATTCCCCATGGCGAGACATCGAACTTTGCCATGGCGCCTGTGAACAAGCCTTTTAAACGAAAACTCAAGATCTTCA
>NW_020523628.1:0-18297 GCF_003368295.1 Carassius auratus
ACAATAAGAATTTGCTCATGTACTGAGGTGCTAAACCATTCAGAGCTTTATAAGTACTAATTAGTAGGCTTTTAAAATCTATACACTGTTTTAATAGGGAGCCAGTGTTGTGTTGACAGAACCGGGCTGATATGGTCATAAATCCTGGTTCTAGGGAGAACTCTTGCTGCTGCATTTTGGACCAACTGGGCTTTGGTTATTAAGCATGTAGAACAACCACACAACAAACATAACAATAATCCATCTTTGAGGTCATGAACTCATAATTACCATTTCTGCATTTGACATTGAGAACATAGTCAGCAAATTCAAAATTGCGGAAAAAAGTTTGTTCTCTCGTCACCACTTTTATAATGTAAGTTGGCCGACCCCAAGTGGAAGAACAACACCGTTCATGATTTGTTTTGTTAAATTTGATGTTTCAAACAGAACACTCTACTACGTCTTCCCAAAAAAGCTAAATCTGACTTATTCAACATGGACTCCATAGAAAATACACCTCTCTCAAAAATCCTCCAAAACCACATCACATCAAAACCACTCAGATCATACTCCTTTCTTCAATATTGCCAAGAGCAATACGAACGCTCATCGGTGACAGAACTTGTGATCAAAGTCACAGTTCCATCCTCAATTCACTCTCAGAAAGGAGCATTACAGCTCATCATCGTGGGTTGGGAGACAAACACTTTCGAAACACATTTCCAAGTAAAAAACTATAGAAATGATCCCTGAAAATATAGTCTTAACTTCGCATCTCAACTCAAACGGAATTCCATTCTGAAGCACCGCCTCCTCTCTGATGGTTTGCGTAGTTGATTTCTATAAACACATGAACCAGTGTCCATATGGGTTTTACCTGATCTCGGATAAATTGACTAATTTTGTCCGCGTTTCAATGACATATTTGAACATTCAAAAAGGTGTTGTAATTAATAGTCTCTTATTGGCCTCATGAATCAAGCTCTGTATAGATTAGAAATATATATTATACAGACACTTGATAATTAATGGTATTGTACGATTTGTTAATTGCATTCAATAGATTACACTTTTAACAAAACATTCACCACTGGTTTGCAAAAGGTGTTTTAAGAAAAGTTTGAGCTGATTTCTTGTTGCAATTAAACCACTCTGACCAGCACACTTCAACAGAGTGTGGCCCTTTGGAGCTCTGCGAAACAGCGAACCCTTTTACCAGGCAATTGGTTCAGTCAAGTCACCTCATTGTATATAGCGCTTTTAACAGTACAGATTTGGTCAAAGCAGCTTCTCAGTATCCAAATAGGAAAATAGTGTGTCAATGAAAAAGGACAACAGTAGACATTCAGTTTTCAGTTTAAAGGCAGTTCATCATTGAATTACACGATGTCTTCGTTCAGCTCAGTTCGGTTTAAATAGTATCTGTGAAATCAAGTCGATGATATAGCTGGAAATAAGTTTCCCCAGCTAAGCGAGTGAGAGGCGGCAGCGGCAAGGAACCAAAACTCCATCGGTGACAGAATGGAGACCAAGCTGTGGGAGAAACCAGGCTCAGTCGGTGGGCCAGTTCTTCTCTGGCCAGACGACCCAGGAGGTTGATCCATGCTGCAACAAAGTTAGATTGTCATCTGGTTCCGTAGTCTTGTCCCAATGGCCATCTAGGAGACAAGGTCTTCACTGGGGATCTGTCTCTGGGGCTCATCTAGTTTTCCTGGTCCCCCCTGAAATTCAGAACTGGAGAGGTCGTCTCTAGGTGCTGATCCACAATCTGAGCTGGATACGTACTGGATCTGGTGGCTACGGTAACCTGGGAATAAGAAAGAAACAGACTAATATTAGCGTAGATGCCATTCTTCTTATGATGTAACAAGTACATTGTGTGTTATTGGAAGTGTTCCCAGTTCCGGTCTACCTATTTACTGCAGCCTAACAGTCATTTAACGGATTTGTCTGACAGAAATGTGTATGTTATGTGTAAGCCATCTTAAAGAGATGGTTCCTTGATCTAGATTTAAAATGACAGAGTGTGTCTGCCTCCTGAACAGTGTTAGATTATTCCAGAGTTTGGGCGCTAAATAGCAAAAGGGTCTGCCTCCCTCGGTTGATTTTGATATTCTAGGTATTATCAAATAGCCAGAGTTTTGAGAGTGCAGCGGACGTGGAGGACTATAATACAATAAGAATTTGCTCATGTACTGAGGTGCTAAACCATTCAGAGCTTTATAAGTACTAATTAGTAGGCTTTTAAAATCTATACACTGTTTTAATAGGGAGCCAGTGTTGTGTTGACAGAACCGGGCTGATATGGTCATAAATCCTGGTTCTAGGGAGAACTCTTGCTGCTGCATTTTGGACCAACTGGACTTTGTTATTAAGCATGTAGAACAACCACACAACAAAACATAACAATAATCCAACTTTGAGGTCATGAACTCATAATTACCATTTCTGCATTTGACATTGAGAACATAGTCAGCAAATTCAAAATTGCGGAAAAAAGTTTGTTCTCTCGTCACCACTTTCATAATGTAAGTTGGCCGACCCCAAGTGGAAGAACAACACTGTTCATGATTTGTTTTGTTAAATTTGATGTTTCAAACAGAACACTCTACTACGTCTTCCCAAAAAAGCTAAATCTGACTTATTCAACATGGACTCCATAGAAAATACACCTCTTTCAAAAATCCTCCAAAACCACATCACATCAAAACCACTCAGATCATACTCCTTTCTTCAATATTGCCAAGAGCAATACGAACGCTCATCGGTGACAGAACTTGTGATCAAAGTCACAGTTCCATCCTCAATTCACTCTCAGAAAGGAGCATTACAGCTCATCATCGTGGGTTGGGAGACAAACACTTTCAAAACACATTTCCAAGTAAAAAACTATAGAAATGATCCCTGAAAATATAGTCTTAACTTCATATCTCAACTCAAACGGAATTCCATTCTGAAGCACCGCCTCCTCTCTGATGGTTTGCGTAGTTGATTTCTATAAACACATGAACCAGTGTCCATATGGGTTTTACCTGATCTCGGATAAATTGACTAATTTTGTCCGCGTTTCAATGACATATTTGAACATTCAAAAAGGTGTTGTAATTAATAGTCTCTTATTGGCCTCATGAATCAAGCTCTGTATAGATTAGAAATATATATTATACAGACACTTGATAATTAATGGTATTGTACGATTTGTTAATTGCATTCAATAGATTACACTTTTAACAAAACATTCACCACTGGTTTGCAAAAGGTGTTTTAAGAAAAGTTTGAGCTGATGTCTTGTTGCAATTAAACCACTCTGACCAGCACACTTCAACAGAGTGTGGCCCTTTGGAGCTCTGCGAAACAGCGAACCCTTTTACCAGGCAATTGGTTCAGTCAAGTCACCTCATTGTATATAGCGCTTTTAACAGTACAGATTTGGTCAAAGCAGCTTCTCAGTATCCAAATAGGAAAATAGTGTGTCAATGAAAAAGGACAACAGTAGACATTCAGTTTTCAGTTTAAAGGCAGTTCATCATTGAATTACACGATGTCTTCGTTCAGCTCAGTTCGGTTTAAATAGTATCTGTGAAATCAAGTTGATATTATAGCTGGAAATAAGTTTCCCCAGCTAAGCGAGTGAGAGGCGGCAGCGGCAAGGAACCAAAACTCCATCGGTGACAGAATGGAGACCAAGCTGTGGGAGAAACCAGGCTCAGTCGGTGGGCCAGTTCTTCTCTGGCCAGACGACCCAGGAGGTTGATCCATGCTGCAACAAAGTTAGATTGTCATCTGGTTCCGTAGTCTTGTCCCAATGGCCATCTAGGAGACAAGGTCTTCACTGGGGATCTGTCTCTGGGGCTCATCTAGTTTTCCTGGTCCCCCCTGAAATTCAGAACTGGAGAGGTCGTCTCTAGGTGCTGATCCACAATCTGAGCTGGATACGTACTGGATCTGGTGGCTACGGTAACCTGGGAATAAGAAAGAAACAGACTAATATTAGCGTAGATGCCATTCTTCTTATGATGTAACAAGTACATTGTGTGTTATTGGAAGTGTTCCCAGTTCCGGTCTACCTATTTACTGCAGCCTAACAGTCATTTAACGGATTTGTCTGACAGAAATGTGTATGTTATGTGTAAGCCATCTTAAAGAGATGGTTCCTTGATCTAGATTTAAAATGACAGAGTGTGTCTGCCTCCTGAACAGTGTTAGATTATTCCAGAGTTTGGGCGCTAAATAGGAAAAGGGTCTGCCTCCCTCGGTTGATTTTGATATTCTAGGTATTAGCAAATAGCCAGAGTTTTGAGAGTGCAGCGGACGTGGAGGACTATAATACAATAAGAATTTGCTCATGTACTGAGGTGCTAAACCATTCAGAGCTTTATAAGTACTAATTAGTAGGCTTTTAAAATCTATACACTGTTTTAATAGGGAGCCAGTGTTGTGTTGACAGAACCGGGCTGATATGGTCATAAATCCTGGTTCTAGGGAGAACTCTTGCTGCTGCATTTTGGACCAACTGGACTTTGTTATTAAGCATGTAGAACAACCACACAACAAAACATAACAATAATCCATCTTTGAGGTCATGAACTCATAATTACCATTTCTGCATTCGACATTGAGAACATAGTCAGCAAATTCAAAATTGCAGAAAAAAGTTTGTTCTCTCGTCACCACTTTCATAATGTAAGTTGGCCGACCCCAAGTGGAAGAACAACACTGTTCATGATTTGTTTTGTTAAATTTGATGTTTCAAACAGAACACTCTACTACGTCTTCCCAAAAAAGCTAAATCTGACTTATTCAACATGGACTCCATAGAAAATACACCTCTTTCAAAAATCCTCCAAAACCACATCACATCAAAACCACTCAGATCATACTCCTTTCTTCAATATTGCCAAGAGCAATACGAACGCTCATCGGTGACAGAACTTGTGATCAAAGTCACAGTTCCATCCTCAATTCACTCTCAGAAAGGAGCATTACAGCTCATCATCGTGGGTTGGGAGACAAACACTTTCAAAACACATTTCCAAGTAAAAAACTATAGAAATGATCCCTGAAAATATAGTCTTAACTTCATATCTCAACTCAAACGGAATTCCATTCTGAAGCACCGCCTCCTCTCTGATGGTTTGCGTAGTTGATTTCTATAAACACATGAACCAGTGTCCATATGGGTTTTACCTGATCTCGGATAAATTGACTAATTTTGTCCGCGTTTCAATGACATATTTGAACATTCAAAAAGGTGTTGTAATTAATAGTCTCTTATTGGCCTCATGAATCAAGCTCTGTATAGATTAGAAATATATATTATACAGACACTTGATAATTAATGGTATTGTACGATTTGTTAATTGCATTCAATAGATTACACTTTTAACAAAACATTCACCACTGGTTTGCAAAAGGTGTTTTAAGAAAAGTTTGAGCTGATGTCTTGTTGCAATTAAACCACTCTGACCAGCACACTTCAACAGAGTGTGGCCCTTTGGAGCTCTGCGAAACAGCGAACCCTTTTACCAGGCAATTGGTTCAGTCAAGTCACCTCATTGTATATAGCGCTTTTAACAGTACAGATTTGGTCAAAGCAGCTTCTCAGTATCCAAATAGGAAAATAGTGTGTCAATGAAAAAGGACAACAGTAGACATTCAGTTTTCAGTTTAAAGGCAGTTCATCATTGAATTACACGATGTCTTCGTTCAGCTCAGTTCGGTTTAAATAGTATCTGTGAAATCAAGTTGATGATTATAGCTGGAAATAAGTTTCCCCAGCTAAGCGAGTGAGAGGCGGCAGCGGCAAGGAACCAAAACTCCATCGGTGACAGAATGGAGACCAAGCTGTGGGAGAAACCAGGCTCAGTCGGTGGGCCAGTTCTTCTCTGGCCAGACGACCCAGGAGGTTGATCCATGCTGCAACAAAGTTAGATTGTCATCTGGTTCCGTAGTCTTGTCCCAATGGCCATCTAGGAGACAAGGTCTTCACTGGGGATCTGTCTCTGGGGCTCATCTAGTTTTCCTGGTCCCCCCTGAAATTCAGAACTGGAGAGGTCGTCTCTAGGTGCTGATCCACAATCTGAGCTGGATACGTACTGGATCTGGTGGCTACGGTAACCTGGGAATAAGAAAGAAACAGACTAATATTAGCGTAGATGCCATTCTTCTTATGATGTAACAAGTACATTGTGTGTTATTGGAAGTGTTCCCAGTTCCGGTCTACCTATTTACTGCAGCCTAACAGTCATTTAACGGATTTGTCTGACAGAAATGTGTATGTTATGTGTAAGCCATCTTAAAGAGATGGTTCCTTGATCTAGATTTAAAATGACAGAGTGTGTCTGCCTCCTGAACAGTGTTAGATTATTCCAGAGTTTGGGCGCTAAATAGGAAAAGGGTCTGCCTCCCTCGGTTGATTTTGATATTCTAGGTATTAGCAAATAGCCAGAGTTTTGAGAGTGCAGCGGACGTGGAGGACTATAATACAATAAGAATTTGCTCATGTACTGAGGTGCTAAACCATTCAGAGCTTTATAAGTACTAATTAGTAGGCTTTTAAAATCTATACACTGTTTTAATAGGGAGCCAGTGTTGTGTTGACAGAACCGGGCTGATATGGTCATAAATCCTGGTTCTAGGGAGAACTCTTGCTGCTGCATTTTGGACCAACTGGACTTTGTTATTAAGCATGTAGAACAACCACACAACAAAACATAACAATAATCCATCTTTGAGGTCATGAACTCATAATTACCATTTCTGCATTCGACATTGAGAACATAGTCAGCAAATTCAAAATTGCAGAAAAAAGTTTGTTCTCTCGTCACCACTTTCATAATGTAAGTTGGCCGACCCCAAGTGGAAGAACAACACTGTTCATGATTTGTTTTGTTAAATTTGATGTTTCAAACAGAACACTCTACTACGTCTTCCCAAAAAAGCTAAATCTGACTTATTCAACATGGACTCCGTAGAAAATACACCTCTTTCAAAAATCCTCCAAAACCACATCACATCAAAACCACTCAGATCATACTCCTTTCTTCAATATTGCCAAGAGCAATACGAACGCTCATCGGTGACAGAACTTGTGATCAAAGTCACAGTTCCAGCCTCAATTCACTCTCAGAAAGGAGCATTACAGCTCATCATCGTGGGTTGGGAGACAAACGCTTTCAAAACACATTTCCAAGTAAAAAACTATAGAAATGATCCCTGAAAATATAGTCTTAACTTCATATCTCAACTCAAACGGAATTCCATTCTGAAGCACCGCCTCCTCTCTGATGGTTTGCGTAGTTGATTTCTATAAACACATGAACCAGTGTCCATATGGGTTTTACCTGATCTCGGATAAATTGACTAATTTTGTCCGCGTTTCAATGACATATTTGAACATTCAAAAAGGTGTTGTAATTAATAGTCTCTTATTGGCCTCATGAATCAAGCTCTGTATAGATTAGAAATATATATTATACAGACACTTGATAATTAATGGTATTGTACGATTTGTTAATTGCATTCAATAGATTACACTTTTAACAAAACATTCACCACTGGTTTGCAAAAGGTGTTTTAAGAAAAGTTTGAGCTGATGTCTTGTTGCAATTAAACCACTCTGACCAGCACACTTCAACAGAGTGTGGCCCTTTGGAGCTCTGCGAAACAGCGAACCCTTTTACCAGGCAATTGGTTCAGTCAAGTCACCTCATTGTATATAGCGCTTTTAACAGTACAGATTTGGTCAAAGCAGCTTCTCAGTATCCAAATAGGAAAATAGTGTGTCAATGAAAAAGGACAACAGTAGACATTCAGTTTTCAGTTTAAAGGCAGTTCATCATTGAATTACACGATGTCTTCGTTCAGCTCAGTTCGGTTTAAATAGTATCTGTGAAATCAACATAAAACACATAATAAAAGAATAAAAAATACAAATATGTAGACAGTGAATGACAATATACAAATGACAATTGTAGGCAGGTATATTACAAAGTGAAGTTATGTATGTACATATATATTGTGTGCAAAATTTAAGTGTATACTAAGTATGTGTGTTAGATAAATAAAGTGTGTGTGTATATAAATATAAAGTGTAGTGTGTTCGCCATTATTGTCAGCTGTTCATAAGATGGATTGCCTGAGGGAAGAAACTGGTCCTGTGTCTGGTCGTTCTAGTGCTCAGTGCTCTGTAGCGTCGACCAGATGGCAACAGTTCAAAGAGGGAGTGTGCTGGATGTGAGGGGTCCAGAGTGATTTTGACAGACCTTTTTCTCACTCTGGATAAGTACAGTTCTTGAATAGATGGGAGAGTTGAACCGATGATTCGCTCAGCAATCCGGACTACTCTCTGTAGTCTTCTGAGGTCAGATTTAGAAGCTGAGCTGAACCAGACAGTTACTGAAGTGCAGAGGATGGATTCAATGATGGTGGAGTAGAACTGTTTCAGCAGCTCCTGTGGCAGGTTAAACTTCCTCAGCTGGCGGAGAAAGTACAACCTCTGCTGGGCCTTTTTTACGATGGAGTCAATGTGAATGTCCCACTTCAGGTCCTGAGAGATGGTGGTTCCCAGGAACCTGAATGACTCCACTGCAGTCACAGGGCTGTTCATGATGGTGAGTGGGGGGAGTGCAGGGGGGTTTCTCCTGAAGTCCACGATCATCTCCACTGTTTTGAGCGTGTTAAGCTCCAGGTTGTTGAGACTGCACCAGACAGCCAGCTCTTTTACCTCCTGTCTGTAAGCAGACTCGTCACCGCCCTGAATGAGGCCGATGAGTGTGGTGTCATCTGCAAACTTCAGGAGCTTGACAGAGGGGTCCTTAGATGTGCAATCGTTGGTGTACAGGGAGAAGAGCAGTGGGGAGAGAACGCAGCCCTGGGGAGCTCCGGTGCTGATTGTACGGGTGCTGGATGTGTATTTTCCCAGCCTCACTAGCTGCTGCCTGTCTGTCAGGAAGCTGTTGATCCACTGACAGACGGAGGTGGGCACGGAGAGCTGATTTAGTTTGGGCAGGAGGAGGTTTGGGATGATCGTGTTGAAGGCCGAGCTGAAGTCCACAAACAGGATCCTCACATAAGTCCCCGGTCTGTCTAGGTGTTGCAGAACATAATGCAGTCCAATGTTTACTGCATCGTCCACAGACCTGTTTGCTCTGTAGGCAAACTGAAGAGGATCCAGCAAGGGTCCAGTGATGTCCTTCAGGTGGGCCAGCACCAGTTTTTCAAATGACTTCATGACTACAGACGTTAGAGCCACAGGCCTGTAGTCATTTAGTCCTGTAATTTTGGGTTTCTTAGGGATGGGGATGATGGTGGAACGTTTGAGGCATGAAGGGACTTCGCACAGCTCCAGCGATCTGTTGAAGATCTGTGTGAAGATGGGGGCCAGCTGGTCAGCACAGGGATAGGCCTTTAGCTGGAAATAAGTTTCCCCAGCTAAGCGAGTGAGAGGCGGCAGCGGCAAGGAACCAAAACTCCATCGGTGACAGAATGGAGACCAAGCTGTGGGAGAAACCAGGCTCAGTCGGTGGGCCAGTTCTTCTCTGGCCAGACGACCCAGGAGGTTGATCCATGCTGCAACAAAGTTAGATTGTCATCTGGTTCCGTAGTCTTGTCCCAATGGCCATCTAGGAGACAAGGTCTTCACTGGGGATCTGTCTCTGGGGCTCATCTAGTTTTCCTGGTCCCCCCTGAAATTCAGAACTGGAGAGGTCGTCTCTAGGTGCTGATCCACAATCTGAGCTGGATACGTACTGGATCTGGTGGCTACGGTAACCTGGGAATAAGAAAGAAACAGACTAATATTAGCGTAGATGCCATTCTTCTTATGATGTAACAAGTACATTGTGTGTTATTGGAAGTGTTCCCAGTTCCGGTCTACCTATTTACTGCAGCCTAACAGTCATTTAACGGATTTGTCTGACAGAAATGTGTATGTTATGTGTAAGCCATCTTAAAGAGATGGTTCCTTGATCTAGATTTAAAATGACAGAGTGTGTCTGCCTCCTGAACAGTGTTAGATTATTCCAGAGTTTGGGCGCTAAATAGGAAAAGGGTCTGCCTCCCTCGGTTGATTTTGATATTCTAGGTATTAGCAAATAGCCAGAGTTTTGAGAGTGCAGCGGACGTGGAGGACTATAATACAATAAGAATTTGCTCATGTACTGAGGTGCTAAACCATTCAGAGCTTTATAAGTACTAATTAGTAGGCTTTTAAAATCTATACACTGTTTTAATAGGGAGCCAGTGTTGTGTTGACAGAACCGGGCTGATATGGTCATAAATCCTGGTTCTAGGGAGAACTCTTGCTGCTGCATTTTGGACCAACTGGACTTTGTTATTAAGCATGTAGAACAACCACACAACAAAACATAACAATAATCCATCTTTGAGGTCATGAACTCATAATTACCATTTCTGCATTCGACATTGAGAACATAGTCAGCAAATTCAAAATTGCAGAAAAAAGTTTGTTCTCTCGTCACCACTTTCATAATGTAAGTTGGCCGACCCCAAGTGGAAGAACAACACTGTTCATGATTTGTTTTGTTAAATTTGATGTTTCAAACAGAACACTCTACTACGTCTTCCCAAAAAAGCTAAATCTGACTTATTCAACATGGACTCCGTAGAAAATACACCTCTTTCAAAAATCCTCCAAAACCACATCACATCAAAACCACTCAGATCATACTCCTTTCTTCAATATTGCCAAGAGCAATACGAACGCTCATCGGTGACAGAACTTGTGATCAAAGTCACAGTTCCAGCCTCAATTCACTCTCAGAAAGGAGCATTACAGCTCATCATCGTGGGTTGGGAGACAAACGCTTTCAAAACACATTTCCAAGTAAAAAACTATAGAAATGATCCCTGAAAATATAGTCTTAACTTCATATCTCAACTCAAACGGAATTCCATTCTGAAGCACCGCCTCCTCTCTGATGGTTTGCGTAGTTGATTTCTATAAACACATGAACCAGTGTCCATATGGGTTTTACCTGATCTCGGATAAATTGACTAATTTTGTCCGCGTTTCAATGACATATTTGAACATTCAAAAAGGTGTTGTAATTAATAGTCTCTTATTGGCCTCATGAATCAAGCTCTGTATAGATTAGAAATATATATTATACAGACACTTGATAATTAATGGTATTGTACGATTTGTTAATTGCATTCAATAGATTACACTTTTAACAAAACATTCACCACTGGTTTGCAAAAGGTGTTTTAAGAAAAGTTTGAGCTGATGTCTTGTTGCAATTAAACCACTCTGACCAGCACACTTCAACAGAGTGTGGCCCTTTGGAGCTCTGCGAAACAGCGAACCCTTTTACCAGGCAATTGGTTCAGTCAAGTCACCTCATTGTATATAGCGCTTTTAACAGTACAGATTTGGTCAAAGCAGCTTCTCAGTATCCAAATAGGAAAATAGTGTGTCAATGAAAAAGGACAACAGTAGACATTCAGTTTTCAGTTTAAAGGCAGTTCATCATTGAATTACACGATGTCTTCGTTCAGCTCAGTTCGGTTTAAATAGTATCTGTGAAATCAAGTTGATGATATAGCTGGAAATAAGTTTCCCCAGCTAAGCGAGTGAGAGGCGGCAGCGGCAAGGAACCAAAACTCCATCGGTGACAGAATGGAGACCAAGCTGTGGGAGAAACCAGGCTCAGTCGGTGGGCCAGTTCTTCTCTGGCCAGACGACCCAGGAGGTTGATCCATGCTGCAACAAAGTTAGATTGTCATCTGGTTCCGTAGTCTTGTCCCAATGGCCATCTAGGAGACAAGGTCTTCACTGGGGATCTGTCTCTGGGGCTCATCTAGTTTTCCTGGTCCCCCCTGAAATTCAGAACTGGAGAGGTCGTCTCTAGGTGCTGATCCACAATCTGAGCTGGATACGTACTGGATCTGGTGGCTACGGTAACCTGGGAATAAGAAAGAAACAGACTAATATTAGCGTAGATGCCATTCTTCTTATGATGTAACAAGTACATTGTGTGTTATTGGAAGTGTTCCCAGTTCCGGTCTACCTATTTACTGCAGCCTAACAGTCATTTAACGGATTTGTCTGACAGAAATGTGTATGTTATGTGTAAGCCATCTTAAAGAGATGGTTCCTTGATCTAGATTTAAAATGACAGAGTGTGTCTGCCTCCTGAACAGTGTTAGATTATTCCAGAGTTTGGGCGCTAAATAGGAAAAGGGTCTGCCTCCCTCGGTTGATTTTGATATTCTAGGTATTAGCAAATAGCCAGAGTTTTGAGAGTGCAGCGGACGTGGAGGACTATAATACAATAAGAATTTGCTCATGTACTGAGGTGCTAAACCATTCAGAGCTTTATAAGTACTAATTAGTAGGCTTTTAAAATCTATACACTGTTTTAATAGGGAGCCAGTGTTGTGTTGACAGAACCGGGCTGATATGGTCATAAATCCTGGTTCTAGTGAGAACTCTTGCTGCTGCATTTTGGACCAACTGGACTTTGTTATTAAGCATGTAGAACAACCACACAACAAAACATAACAATAATCCATCTTTGAGGTCATGAACTCATAATTACCATTTCTGCATTCGACATTGAGAACATAGTCAGCAAATTCAAAATTGCGGAAAAAAGTTTGTTCTCTCGTCACCACTTTCATAATGTAAGTTGGCCGACCCCAAGTGGAAGAACAACACCGTTCATGATTTGTTTTGTTAAATTTGATGTTTCAAACAGAACACTCTACTACGTCTTCCCAAAAAAGCTAAATCTGACTTATTCAACATGGACTCCATAGAAAATACACCTCTCTCAAAAATCCTCCAAAACCACATCACATCAAAACCACTCAGATCATACTCCTTTCTTCAATATTGCCAAGAGCAATACGAACGCTCATCGGTGACAGAACTTGTGATCAAAGTCACAGTTCCATCCTCAATTCACTCTCAGAAAGGAGCATTACAGCTCATCATCGTGGGTTGGGAGACAAACACTTTCGAAACACATTTCCAAGTAAAAAACTATAGAAATGATCCCTGAAAATATAGTCTTAACTTCATATCTCAACTCAAACGGAATTCCATTCTGAAGCACCGCCTCCTCTCTGATGGTTTGCGTAGTTGATTTCTATAAACACATGAACCAGTGTCCATATGGGTTTTACCTGATCTCGGATAAATTGACTAATTTTGTCCGCGTTTCAATGACATATTTGAACATTCAAAAAGGTGTTGTAATTAATAGTCTCTTATTGGCCTCATGAATCAAGCTCTGTATAGATTAGAAATATATATTATACAGACACTTGATAATTAATGGTATTGTACGATTTGTTAATTGCATTCAATAGATTACACATTTAACAAAACATTCACCACTGGTTTGCAAAAGGTGTTTTAAGAAAAGTTTGAGCTGATGTCTTGTTGCAATTAAACCACTCTGACCAGCACACTTCAACAGAGTGTGGCCCTTTGGAGCTCTGCGAAACAGCGAACCCTTTTACCAGGCAATTGGTTCAGTCAAGTCACCTCATTGTATATAGCGCTTTTAACAGTACAGATTTGGTCAAAGCAGCTTCTCAGTATCCAAATAGGAAAATAGTGTGTCAATGAAAAAGGACAACAGTAGACATTCAGTTTTCAGTTTAAAGGCAGTTCATCATTGAATTACACGATGTCTTCGTTCAGCTCAGTTCGGTTTAAATAGTATCTGTGAAATCAAGTTGATGATATAGCTGGAAATAAGTTTCCCCAGCTAAGCGAGTGAGAGGCGGCAGCGGCAAGGAACCAAAACTCCATCGGTGACAGAATGGAGACCAAGCTGTGGGAGAAACCAGGCTCAGTCGGTGGGCCAGTTCTTCTCTGGCCAGACGACCCAGGAGGTTGATCCATGCTGCAACAAAGTTAGATTGTCATCTGGTTCCGTAGTCTTGTCCCAATGGCCATCTAGGAGACAAGGTCTTCACTGGGGATCTGTCTCTGGGGCTCATCTAGTTTTCCTGGTCCCCCCTGAAATTCAGAACTGGAGAGGTCGTCTCTAGGTGCTGATCCACAATCTGAGCTGGATACGTACTGGATCTGGTGGCTACGGTAACCTGGGAATAAGAAAGAAACAGACTAATATTAGCGTAGATGCCATTCTTCTTATGATGTAACAAGTACATTGTGTGTTATTGGAAGTGTTCCCAGTTCCGGTCTACCTATTTACTGCAGCCTAACAGTCATTTAACGGATTTGTCTGACAGAAATGTGTATGTTATGTGTAAGCCATCTTAAAGAGATGGTTCCTTGATCTAGATTTAAAATGACAGAGTGTGCCTGCCTCCTGAACAGTGTTAGATTATTCCAGAGTTTGGGCGCTAAATAGCAAAAGGGTCTGCCTCCCTCGGTTGATTTTGATATTCTAGGTATTATCAAATAGCCAGAGTTTTGAGAGTGCAGCGGACGTGGAGGACTATAATACAATAAGAGTTTGCTCATGTACTGAGGTGCTAAACCATTCAGAGCTTTATAAGTACTAATTAGTAGGCTTTTAAAATCTATACACTGTTTTAATAGGGAGCCAGTGTTGTGTTGACAGAACCGGGCTGATATGGTCATAAATCCTGGTTCTAGTGAGAACTCTTGCTGCTGCATTTTGGACCAACTGGACTTTGTTATTAAGCATGTAGAACAACCACACAACAAAACATAACAATAATCCAACTTTGAGGTCATGAACTCATAATTACCATTTCTGCATTTGACATTGAGAACATAGTCAGCAAATTCAAAATTGCAGAAAAAAGTTTGTTCTCTCGTCACCACTTTTATAATGTAAGTTGGCCGACCCCAAGTGGAAGAACAACACCGTTCATGATTTGTTTTGTTAAATTTGATGTTTCAAACAGAACACTCTACTACGTCTTCCCAAAAAAGCTAAATCTGACTTATTCAACATGGACTCCATAGAAAATACACCTCTCTCAAAAATCCTCCAAAACCACATCACATCAAAACCACTCAGATCATACTCCTTTCTTCAATATTGCCAAGAGCAATACGAACGCTCATCGGTGACAGAACTTGTGATCAAAGTCACAGTTCCATCCTCAATTCACTCTCAGAAAGGAGCATTACAGCTCATCATCGTGGGTTGGGAGACAAACACTTTCGAAACACATTTCCAAGTAAAAAACTATAGAAATGATCCCTGAAAATATAGTCTTAACTTCGCATCTCAACTCAAACGGAATTCCATTCTGAAGCACCGCCTCCTCTCTGATGGTTTGCGTAGTTGATTTCTATAAACACATGAACCAGTGTCCATATGGGTTTTACCTGATCTCGGATAAATTGACTAATTTTGTCCGCGTTTCAATGACATATTTGAACATTCAAAAAGGTGTTGTAATTAATAGTCTCTTATTGGCCTCATGAATCAAGCTCTGTATAGATTAGAAATATATATTATACAGACACTTGATAATTAATGGTATTGTACGATTTGTTAATTGCATTCAATAGATTACACTTTTAACAAAACATTCACCACTGGTTTGCAAAAGGTGTTTTAAGAAAAGTTTGAGCTGATTTCTTGTTGCAATTAAACCACTCTGACCAGCACACTTCAACAGAGTGTGGCCCTTTGGAGCTCTGCGAAACAGCGAACCCTTTTACCAGGCAATTGGTTCAGTCAAGTCACCTCATTGTATATAGCGCTTTTAACAGCACAGATTTGGTCAAAGCAGCTTCTCAGTATCCAAATAGGAAAATAGTGTGTCAATGAAAAAGGACAACAGTAGACATTCAGTTTTCAGTTTAAAGGCAGTTCATCATTGAATTACACGATGTCTTCGTTCAGCTCAGTTCGGTTTAAATAGTATCTGTGAAATCAAGTTGATATTATAGCTGGAAATAAGTTTCCCCAGCTAAGCGAGTGAGAGGCGGCAGCGGCAAGGAACCAAAACTCCATCGGTGACAGAATGGAGACCAAGCTGTGGGAGAAACCAGGCTCAGTCGGTGGGCCAGTTCTTCTCTGGCCAGACGACCCAGGAGGTTGATCCATGCTGCAACAAAGTTAGATTGTCATCTGGTTCCGTAGTCTTGTCCCAATGGCCATCTAGGAGACAAGGTCTTCACTGGGGATCTGTCTCTGGGGCTCATCTAGTTTTCCTGGTCCCCCCTGAAATTCAGAACTGGAGAGGTCGTCTCTAGGTGGCTGATCCACAATCTGAGCTGGATACGTACTGGATCTGGTGGCTACGGTAACCTGGGAATAAGAAAGAAACAGACTAATATTAGCGTAGATGCCATTCTTCTTATGATGTAACAAGTACATTGTGTGTTATTGGAAGTGTTCCCAGTTCCGGTCTACCTATTTACTGCAGCCTAACACTCATTTAACGGATTTGTCTGACAGAAATGTGTATGGTTATGTGTAAGCCATCTTAAAAAGATGGTTCCTTGATCTAGATTTAAAATGACAGAGTGTGCCTGCCTCCTGAACAGAGGTGGAGAGTCCAGGGGTCAGAAAGTAAAAGTCCTGCCACATTTTGCTCCACCCATGAACTCAGCAGCTGATTTCACCAGAAGAGGAAACAAGTCATTCCTTTCAAGTCACAAACTAGTCTCAACTCAAATCCCAAGTCCTCAAAGAGTTAAAGTCAATGAGATAATTAAGAGACTAATTAAATGATGATTGTGCATTGGTGATGAACACCTGCTGTTATTGGGCGTTACAGAGGATCAGATGCTGATGTTTTATTGGTTAAAATTATGCCACCATCATGGAGATCAGTGTTTGCTTCAGTTGGGCTCTTGACCTTTGGTTTCTTATGTTAGATATTTCTCTGTAAAAGTACATGTGCTGTTATAAAACAGTGTGATCAGTGCTGTGCAGAAAACTGTTACTAGCCGGTTTTACATGATGAAGTAATTATTAGGCATCAGCCTGTTTATTTCCAAAACAATTTTATGTATTTATTATTAACAAATGTTCAGTTTTTAAATAACCTACCTTGTGGAACTGTTGGTTTAATCACTTTAATGAATACATTTCCTAATGTATGTAATAATATACATTTTTCGAAATCTTTTCCTAATAAGACGCACAGACATCATGACCCAGCATATGAATCTCAACAATGGTGACAATCAACAAAACGCTTCAAGCTGAAGTGCATGCTGGGTAACACCATAGTAAAAACTCTGATTATGCACTGTAGCATGAATAATTATTGTAACCACTGTTGAGGATCATATGATAAGTGCTCATGTCTAAAATCCCGAGCTGTACAATTTTTTCCCCCAATATTTAAGCATTACATAATATTTGTTTAATATGACTTTTTTTGTAGTTCAGTAATTGCTGAACATAATTTAACAAACCAAGAGAGACACCTTCATGAAGTTAATTAAAATGTTTTAGATGAAAAAAGGGCAATTAAATTTTCTACTTCAAGCTTTTAATTCAGCAATGTGTTAATGTTTACTACGTAACACAACCGCAAGTGTTCAAAAGCAAATTACTTTGAATTATTAAAAGGGTCAAGAGCCCAACTAAAGCAAAACACTGATCTCCATGATGGTGGCATAATTTTTAACAATAAAACATCAGCATCTGATCCTCTGTAACGCCCATAACAGCAGGTGTTCATCACCAATGCACAATCATCATTTAATTAGTCTCTTAATTATCTCATTTGACTTTAACTCTTGGAGGACTTGGGGATTGAGTTGAGACTAGTTTGTGACTTGGAAGGAATGACTTGTTTCCTCCTCTGGTGAAATCAGCTGATGAGTTCATGGGTGGAGCAAAAATGTGGCAGGACTTTTACTTTCTGACCCCTGGACTCTCCACCTCTGCTCCTGAACAGTGTTAGATTATTCCAGAGTTTGGGCGCTTAATAGCAAAAGGGTCTGCCTCCTCGGTTGATTTTGATATTCTAGGTATTATCAAATAGCCAGAGTTTTGAGAGTGCAGCGGACGTGGAGGGACTATAATACAATAAGAGTTTGCTCATGTACTGAGGGTGCTAAACCATTCAGAGCTTTATAAGTACTAATTAGTAGGCTTTTAAAATCTATACACTGTTTTAATAGGGAGCCAGTGTTGTGTTGACAGAACGGGCTGATATGGTCATAAATCCTGGTTCTAGTGAGAACTCTTGCTGCTGCATTTTGGACACAACTGAGACTTTGTTATTAAGCATGTAGAACAACCACACAACAAAACTAACAATAATCCACTTTGAGGTCATGAACTCATAATTACCATTTCTGCATTTGACATTGAGAACATAGTCAGCAAATTCAAAATTGCGGAAAAAAGTTTGTTCTCTCGTCAC
>NW_020523629.1:0-57500 GCF_003368295.1 Carassius auratus
GAATAATTTCAAATACAGAGTATGTATAGATGTCAATACAGAGAAAAGATTTAGACACAAACCACTTTTAATCTTTTTTTAGTATTTACAAGTGGAAAAGAATGTAACCAAATGGGTATTGTTTTTTTTTCTCTATGCAAAGCATTTAAATAATAAGAAATGATAATGAAAAAATGTTGGTTCTAACATAATTAATTACACAGATGACAAGCCCAGTTCCTATGTTTCACATTCTCAAACACAGCAGGAGTCATGTTAAGGCATACCACATGGATCCAGCGTTTGCATACGTTACATCAATCTAAAAACACACACACATATAGATAGATAGATAGATAGAAGATAGATAAATAGATAGATTAGATAGATAGATAGATAGATTAGATAGATTTTGTTTTATGATTTTTTTTAAGTACTTACCCAGTCAGTTGTTGGACCACCTCCAAGGGTTGTGTCAAAGCGCATAAACCACAACAGGCATCCTTTCTGAACACTAACAAGTGCATAGATATCAATATAGTAACAGAGATATAGAAGACAATAAGAGTGTGATGTCATATTGTTCCTCTTCATTTCAGGCACCTGAGGCTGTCAGGATTTCCTCAGCCATCTTCCTACGTAGTGCCTCCATATTGGTCACAGAAGTATTGATGTCCAACTGGGATGGAACTTTTGGGAAACTAGAGACAACCTCCTTTGCCATTTTTGAACAATAGTTGTAGTGAAATGAAGGAAATAATTATATTTAGTGTCTCAACTTTAATGCTTACCATTTGAGCAGAAAATACCTGCATGACAAGTACTCCACAGCTATGTGAATCCTGCTGCCTTGTGTGCGTAATTGTGGCCCTCTCCACTTAATGTCCATCCACTCTTTTTTGCTATGGCGAACGAACCTCATTTTGAAGTATTGACTTGTATGACAAATAAATATATGACAGTTAGGGGTAATACAGTTAAAGTAATTAAGAGTAACTAGATCTGGCCATAATGCTTTTATTTTAGCAGTTTTGTTTTTACCGAAATCTGACTGCAGCTTGCTTAGAGTCCTCCTCTCATCAATTCCTTGTGGATCTATAAGGAAAACTTTACTGGAAGATGCATGTAGATACTAGAAAAAAAAAAAACACTATTTAAAACTACAGTTCAGCTTTGATCACATAACTATGAAGAAGGACTATTTTGAAAGCTTTCACCAAAAACTTCCAGTGGTTTCCATGTACATTTATGAAACTGATAAGTGCTTGATATTTTCCATAGTCCACCTGAAATGTAGATATTGTAACATTATTAAATATTTTTAAACATGGTTTCATATCTTCAATGTACAACAATAGAAATACCTTTCGCAGACTCCGCTGACACACATCATCTCGGTTTCCAGACAGAATCACACCAGCAGAAAAATGATTCATGAGGTAAATGCTACCATCTTTTCCCATTTTATTTAATAAGGTTTGCAAGTAACATTCTATTACCTTAATGAAAAAGCACATTTAAATAAGAAATACACAAAACATGCCTATTACACAAAAGGTAACAGTTCAGCTTTTCGATATGTACAATATTACTGGTGTGCTTTGGCAATTTATATCATGCAAGTTTGAAATGCTAATAGCTCATGAATATTCTTGCCCTCCCATGAGCACTTGTGAGGTTGCAGAGTTTTGAATCTGAGTGATGGAGGGTGCACCTAGCCTTTTTTTGCTGCTGATGGTACAACAGCAACCACACTTCACAATCGTTTTTGCTCCAAAGGTACTGAATCTGCAAGTAATCATTTTATTGTAAGAAATTTATTCTGTTGTGTCTTCAGCAGTATGTTCTGTGTTATCTGGCTCGTATTGTACTCTGGTTCGGGTTTGTGTTTTGTTTTTGACAGGTTCCATTGCTGTGTCTGGAATCATCTGGATGGTATTGGTGCTGATCTGTGTAACTTCTGGACTTGTGATGGCTGTGGCAGTACTTCAGGTGGGTCAAGTATTTTGTTTTATGTCTGTCCTTGTCCTTTCTTGATGTTTTCTGTTGCCCGATTCTTCTTCTTGGCTGAAGAACTTTTCTTAGGTTCTGGATCACGGTAAGGCAGTAACCAGATTGTTGTTAATTATGTGTTCTTTGTTCTGCCCTTGGAGAGATCCATACATAGTTCTGTAGAGTCAGCAGGACGCAAAGGTACTTCTATCTTTTAGATCTGTTTTTATACAATCCAAAACCACTGTTACATGACAGTTACTTTCCCTTGTTTTGGATTTTTGGCTGGACTGTAGCTGTGCTGATTTCAGAAAACCGGCTAAGATGCCCCAAGAAGAACTCCAACTCCACAGCGGGAAAGATACTCAATGTAGTTGTTCACGAAGGAAGTCGACGAGCTCTGGATCAGAAAAAGGTATTTTTTCCCCCTGTCTTGCTTACTGAAGTGGACGGCTTCTTGCTCTTGTTCAAAACTGCAGTGAACAGTGATGTAAAATGGTGATCTGCCACACAACTGAAGTTTACATTTTCCATCTGTTTCTGTTTGCCATCTGGTATCGTTTGTGCCTCATAAAGGTTAATTGTGCTCTTCATTATTTTTAGATCCAGGGCAGTTTTGGCTGCATTCACCACGTCGGTCTTCCTCTTCTGATGTGAAAAAGAACAGCCATATCTTCAAATACAGCTGTTGCCTCTTCTAGATGTGCTGCTGTTTAACAACAAGGCAAAGCAGTAGGTGGCATACTCCTTTAAAGCCTTGTTGTCAGTCTTTTTTGAAAATGCCTGACACACTGCCTTAACAATATGTGAAGAGCAAAGATGTAAGACTGTAAATTGAAGATCACCACTGTTTGCCTTGTTCAAAACAATGCGGTGGGCTCGTTGTAAATACAGCAAAATGCTTTCTTTGTTGAATGCCAGAAGGACACTTGAAATTAGTCCCCAACTGAAGTCCGTCTCCACTTGATGGACATGGCATGATGTTATTTGACCAAGAGCCCTTAATGTTTGCATCAGCCAGTATGTCAAGGTTGGAATTGAGTGCTGATTTGATACAAGCTCACTAACTGGTAGTGGCGGCATGTTTTTGCCCATTCCTGGCAGTACAAGTGCATAGTAGAGCACTCTTTTGGGCTGACTGGTAATGCGGGAGATAACGCTACCTGTGGCATCCAGTGAAGTGTTACTGGTTTTTTTTTTTTTAAGATGCTGGGCCAAAATTTGTAAACCACATTGTGTGTATAAATGTACAGCAGATGGGTCCACCTGCAAATGTTGTAAGTATCCAGCAGTCTCAGGACAATCAGATGTAGCACATTCCTTTATTATTTTTTGTGTAAGCATAAGCTCCAGGATTATGTCATCATGTAGCCTGGTGCTTTTTTTCAGTTCGCTAGAAATTACCCTTAACACATCTTTAGTCAAGGACTGTGAGATGTTACCTGCCAAAAATCTCTTCTGGTGTGGATTTTCTTACGGCTTCATAATAGTAAGTGCTCACACCTTGTGTGAGGGCCTTTGCAGTTTTCCCACTTCGTGTATATTTGGCTTGTCTGAATTGTTGGTGATCGTTTTTGTGTGTTATGTTTCCATTGCGAGCAACAAAGACCGTTATTTTCTTTTTTGATTTTGTTGGGGGGGGGTTTTATTGTGAAAGTATAGACTGCTGAACAGTCTTTAAAGGTGCAAGTGGCACGTGCTTTGAAAAAAAGCAGGGCTCGTTTCCGACTGTTTTGGCATTTTACGTGTTGATACTTAAAGCACAAAACACAACAAGGATTGACTTGACTAAATTCTTTATAAAGCATATCTGTCCATGGTCTCTGGAGTTGGTTTGAACCAGGCAGTGGCTTTATTTTTTTCCAGTTTTCCCATTTTATTTCTATACTGAATTTTTTTGGACCTGGTGTTGTGGCCCTCCACTCTTCATTATTTTGGTTCTGTTCCTGTTCCTTTTCACGTTCCCTTTTGTCCTCATTTTCAGAGTATGAGGACACTGACACGAAATCACTGTCCATGCTTTTTGATGTTAAATCTAATTCATTTGTATTTTGTATGGAGTGATGTTCATCTATATTTTCAGTAAGTGTTTGCTTTTCCAAAACAATGTGTTCTGTTGGCTCATTTGTTTGTGGTTGTGTCTCATTCTGGTGAGGGATCTCTGCAGCTTGTTGTCCATCTGTGTTTTCTAAAATATAGTAATAATAATAGTAATTAAGATTAATATTTTTTCAGTATAATTATACCAATTGTATGGTTTTAAATCTAAGTAGTTGCATTATTATATTATAATGAAGTACAGTTCACATCATGTGACTTTTAAAGGGATATTTCACCCAAAATGAACATCTGCTCAAAATTTAATACTACAACAAAAATAATATGGAAGTCAATGGCTAACGCCAACTGTGTGATTACCAACATTCTTCAAAATATCTTGTTTTTTGTCGAACAGAACAAAGGCATAATTTTTGGATAACATTTTGGATAAAATAAATGTTGAACCTTATGAGGTTCAGTTCATTACAACAATTGTTTATAGATTTTAGCCTATATTCAGTCATTGCTTCCTACAGATATTTATGATCATTTTAGATTTCAGTGCCATCATATGTCACTACATGTCACCAAAGTCGCAAAAGTTTAGTTTTGGACGGCACCAAAAAAGATGAGTGGTTGCAAACTATTTATTTGAGCTATATTTAAAAATAAAAAGTTGAAAATAAGTAAACTACATTTGTTTATCTAAATGTAGCTAAAATAAATTGATTGCAGCAACACACCTTACATGCCTACATACATTTTGTCAGTTCAATGAATATTTTTTGGAATGCACCAAAGAAATTACAACAAATTAACCAATTTATATATTTGTATATTATCAAATGTAGTGATGACATTTATTTAAACTAGAAATTATGATCACGTCTGTGACCTTCGTGCCCAAATTTATCCGAGAAGATCCAATTAAAGGCTGCTATACGAAGGATATTTGAGGGTTAAGAAACATGGCTCTAAACACTACCAAAAAAGTTTTTTTGTGCTCGTATCAATAGCAGAACCCTTTTTTTGGTGCTACATAGAACTCTTTCTAAAGGGATCCATAAAGAATCATGCTTTCCATTATAGATATATGCTATATAGCACCTTAATGGTGTTATAAATAACCTTTCTAATGGTTTTAGTTTATTAAGATTAGTGTGATTTAAATATTAAGATTAGACATATTTGTATTATTAATATTATGTGTATTCAAGATTCTTTTATTTGTCACATACACAATTATATAGAGCATATATAACCAGCAGTGAAATGTGAGTAATATTATAGTGTAATATAGTATATACATTAATTTATATCCCTCTATCTGCCTTGTATTACAATATCCATCCATCTTCTTTCGCTTATCTGGGGCCGGGTCGCGGGGGCAGCAGTCTAAAGCAGAGATGCCCAGACTTCCTTAATAAGGCTGTACATAAAAACCACAACATGCCTTGGTAATTAAGTAGTTTATTTTGTCTTGACATGTGAAATTGTAACATAATGACATTGAACATAAATAAATACTTAAGTAAAACAAAGCAGCAAACATTGTAATGAAGACCAAGTTATAGTAAAATTCTGTATTTCATAATTCCTTTTATGATGCGTTTACGTACATCATTATGTGTATGTTCTTTTGAATTAGTGGCAGTTTCTCTCTGCAGACGATGTTTAACGATGTGACGGCATCTGAAATACAGAACTGAGTTTAGAGTTATAATGTGTCTCCTTCCATTTATGTAAAAACATAGTTTATGAAGGCCAAAAGTAGTATGTGACTGCTTTACAATGTTAAAAGCAAAAAGAAAAAAAGAAAATTAATGTCATAGAACAGTTGTGACCGAGTATGTGTATGCATAAACCCAAGTACTATATAAATACAGGAAAAATACAATCAAAAATAACAATATGGACCATAAATGAATTACTTTTGTTACTTACTGAACAGAGCTTGTCACACTTACATGTTCTCTTAAAGAGAGAAAAAGACATGATTAGTAGGCAACCAGTAACAATTTGAACATTATAATGTATATAAATGTAAATAAATAATTTACCTGTTGAGAATGTGCTGACAGTTTGTGTAGTTGAATAGCTGAGAAAATCAGTAATGAGGTGCTTTGACAATTACGGATTAGAAAAACTAAAAGCATACAGAACCATAAACTTTAATACAAAGAACCATTTCAGCATTAACAACCCATTCTCACTGCCAAGGCGTCAAAAACTGAAGCATGGTCAAGTGCCTTCCGCGTCACAATTGCGACGCTGAAGTTACCCCTAGGCGTCACTATTTCGACGATCAGGGAACTCCATTGATTTTAACTGCGTGCCTTATGCGTCAGAAAAAGATGCATAAAGCAAATGAGCCTAGAATAATAGCCTAAACGTCCTCGCAGTTTTCTAAAGCTCTGGTAAGGAATAAATATTAAATTGATTAGTTTTCCTAGGTCAGTTTTTATGCATAAATGTAATTTTTGTCTATAAATCCCCCTGTTTCATATTTTCTGTAAAGACTTTTATCTGGTTATATAGGCTACCTTCAGCCACTCCTAAACTTTCAAATCCACAGCACGTGTGTTTATATATTATATAAACCTTTGCGTTTTTATGATGCATAATTAAATTATTGTGTAGACCAACTGTGTATTCTCTCTTTCTCTCTCTCTCTCTCTTTCTCTCTCTCTCTCTCTCTCTCTCTCTGTGTGTGTGTGTATATATATGAAATATTAAAACAATGAAACGATTTATTTATTTATTTTCTATTTGTAGTTTGGAGATGCCCAGTTACACTTATGTCCTTAGTTATTTTATTTGTACATGCGTAATGTATTATTATTTATTATTATTATTATTATTATTATTATTATTATTACTGCTATTTGCACTTTAGGCTTTTTTTTTTTTTTTTTACATCTGATGTCAGGGACATTAATAAATTAATAATCAGCTCATTAATGTTGTCTGTAAAATATTATCAGATTAACGTGCTTTTACAGCTGTGGTTCTTATTATGTTGGCCAATCAAAAAAATACCGTGAAACTCATACAGACAATAAAAAAGGATATTTTTACGGAGTAAAATTATAATTGTTGGTTTATAATTAAGACATTTAAAATATAGTATTACAACAATAAATAAATATATAAAATAAAGAAGTAATCCCTAATTCATCAGTTTAAAAATATATATATAAAATTTTGGAAGATATAGGAAAGATGAGGTGATTTTAAAATAGATCATCATTTGGGCACGCAGGACTAAATGCATCACTATACCAAATAGGTAAACATATTGCAGGACCGTTGAACATCTAATAAATAATTAAAATGATAAAGAACTTAAAAGGTATGGATAAAGAAAAAAATAAGATAAATTGGATGTTCGGAATAAATAAATAAATAAAGCAAAGGAATAAAGGAATACACAAGCTTGGGAGCTGAACACGGGTGAACTCGAAATAAAATTACCAATAAAATAAAATATTAATAGACACGGGACGGGACGGTACTAACTTTGCTATCATACATGTATGAATATAAACAGTTGGCGGCGTTATGTGGTGAGGAATACGCCGAAAATTCCGAAGAAGAAGATAAAGCAAACCACCCCACCCCCCACCACTCTAGCATCCCGCGCCATCCACTGCTATATCTCGTCCTTTGACACGGTAAATTATGGGACAAAAATTACATCTGTTGTAAAGGACTGTGATAACAAACAATGGACAGTGAATGCTATTGGTGGGCTTTTTAATTTACAGTTGAAACTACAAATCAGTACAGCTTTAGCGTCATCGGAAAGTAGTTCCGCCAAAGGATATAGAAGTGTGTTGCATCAGAAAGTTTAGTGCGGAGCTAATGAGTGTTCTCCAAAGTTTATTTCAAGTGTGTGCGTGCAGCTAGAAGTAAGTTTAAATGTTCTTATCTTTGTTATTAATACATTTGTGTATTGTTGCGGTTTAATTTAATCACAGACTTCAGATATTAATGGCAATACTGTATGCGTGTGTACAAAGATTCAGCAATTGCCATTCCTTTGTGTGAATTAATGTAATTATGATAGTTCATGACAGCTGTTTATATGCTTATCAGACCCGTTATGTGGATTATATGCTTATTTGCATGCGTACCTATAAATGCCTCAAGATTAACGTTCTAAAATTGCACCGTCATTTGTTTACATAAGACCGCCGGAATGGCGCTAATAATGTTACGGCCGCGGGTTCGAGTCCCGCTCAGAGCAGTCTGTACATAATGTTGATTTATTGTAATTATACATTGAATATAGTTAATCCTATTTAATGCCTTTTGTAACTATATAATATTGTTGTAAATTTTTATTGTTGTTATACTTATTATTGTGTACCTTTTATTTACCATTATTGTGTGTATCCTTTCAGAACCACACATACCCATCTACAGTGGAGAATAAAAATTAAAGAAGAAACATCAGAGTCATTGCATTCTAACCGGATGTGCCATAGTGATTGCAAACCTTTACTAACCAGCCCCAAATAAATACCTCAAAACATATGGTCCTTCGAGCCGGATGCAATTGCTGTGGAATTGATAAAAATGTCTTCTGACCAAAGGAGTAGAGAAGGAAGGCCTGCTGATGTGCGTCCTAAACGACAAGTGCGACCACCAGCCTGGTTGAAAGATTATGATGTTTCTCTCCCGCACTATAATGAATCTTCACCTGTTGTTCAAACCACACCTTTCACCACAGAGGAACAGGAGCCTTATCGTATTGAGAGGGTAGCCGAGATGACCCCCCTCACTCATCACACACTTCGACACTTCGACACTTCTACTGGACTCAGGCAGAGGCCGTTTACCCATTCTGGCCAGGTGGAACAGATGTATAAGAGCACACCTGTACCTCACCACAGTGTATCAGGGGATGTATCCTCAGAGATATTGGAGGCTATTCAACAGCTCAAGATGGAGAATCAGAAACTACAGTCTACAGTTTTAGACATGCAACGAGATATGAGAGGTGATACTGTGGTTCCATTGCACCATAGGTCAGTGCCACCATCACACGATAAAGCCCCTTCGCAACCATGGCGGCTACCTCGTGCCAACCTGCCATACTCAGAGCAGCTAACTGATAGTTATAAAATTCCGCCTCACAGTAAATCGACATGGGATGTTAGTAGAGCCCCTATACCAGACAAAGAGGAGGATTGGCCACCCCCACCTCCACCAGTAGCTGATGATGTCCCACTTCCTCGAACTCCAGTGAATAAACCACTACCTCCACCTCCAACAGCAGCCATCCCAGACTTAGTGGAGGAATTAACAGCATGTTTGCGTAGACTAGGCAGGACATCACACCCACCTTCGAGTCCAGCGACGCCTGAATACTTTGAACCAGATGATGGTTCTTCAGTGGCATCTGATGTGCAGAGGTCACATGACATTGATAGACAATCCAAGTATCCCCCCATACCTCCTCATGTCAGTATGCAGTATCACAAGGAGACTGCGGAGGACTTCCACAACCCTCAGCGAGAGAAATTATATCGAGGCCCTAAGCCCACAATTCCAGATTTCACCAAAGGGGACCCACGAGAGTTTGCAAGATTGAAGATCTCCCTGGATAATATTCTTCCTGAAGATGCCACAGAGAGATTTAAATATCAGATCCTCTTAGATCATCTCAAATTCGAGGATGCCCTTCTGATAGCAGACTCTTACACAAATTCAAAGAGACCTTATTCAGACACCATGGCTTCCCTGGCAGAACAGTATGGACAGCCCCACCAGTTAGCTCTATGCCATATTGCTGACCTCATGGAAGGCTCAAGTATCCGCAGTCATGATACAACTGGATTTAAGAAGTTCGCACTTAAGGTCAGAGCTCTCGTGGGCATGCTAGATCAACTTGGTCAAAGTGGAAATGTTGAACTCCAGTGTGGCTCACATGTTACTAGGTTACTATCCAAGTTACCTCAGGACCTGCGAGCTGATTTCAAGAGGTACATGTATCCCCTGGGAGTCCGCATCCCCACACTTCTGAACTTTGCAGAGTGGCTGGAATACGAACTGACAATTCAAGAAAGTGGTATTGAGTTTATTGGAGAAAGAAGGGAACGCCTTGATCAAAGGATGGACAGACGTAAGGACGTCAAGTCTAGTAAGACATTTTCCATATTTCACAGCTCGGGCCCTTCCACCACCAATCCACCTACAGAAGGGTCTGGTCCAAGTGCTTCTAGACCTCAAGACAAGGTAAAGGCATACTGTCCCTATTGCTCCAACACCCAACATTACTTGAATCAGTGCCAGAACTTTAGTCAGCTTACTAAAGAACAGAAGTGTTACTGGGTAAAAACAAATAAAAAATGTTGGCGTTGTGGTCGCACCCACCAAGCAGCACAGTGTCGTCTGAAAACAATCTGCAAAATCTGTAATGGCAGGCATCTTGAGGCACTCCACGAGCTCAATGATAGACCAATTAGAGAAACCCCTCCTCTTTTGAATCCCACCAGTGAGGTTCTCTACTTGGATAGGCAAGCAGGCTGCAGTAAGGTACTGCTGAAAGTCATCAAAGTGATTTTACGTAATGGAAAGCATGTGCTAGAGACCTTCGCTATTCTAGATGATGGCTCAGAGAGAACAATTCTCCTTCAGGCTGCTGCTCAGAAACTGAATCTTCACGGGAAGACAGAGAATCTGGTACTGAGAACAGTTCGACAGGACATGAAGGTCATACAAGGTAATACAGTTTCCTTCTCAATATCTCCTGCTTGTCAGCCTCAGAAGGTCTTTAAGATCAACAGAGCTTTCACAGCAGATCAGCTAGGATTGGCAGAACATACTTACCCTATTAAAGTTCTACAAAGCAAGTACAGCCATCTCAGAGGGCTGCCCATTCCTGCCCTTGACAAAGCTCATCCACTCTTGCTAATTGGCTCTGACTATCCTCATTTAATCACGCCAATTGCGCCAGTGCTCTTGGGTCCTTCGGGTGGACCAGCAGCAGTGAGAACGAGGTTGGGTTGGACAATCCAGGGTCCTGCCAAGCTTGTCCATTATCAGCTTCAGACTCAACAGTGCCTGAACATTTCCATTATGTCTCCCTCCAATGAACTGTTCAAAAATGTGCAGCAACTTTGGCAACTGGATGTATTGCCTTACAGGAATGAGAAGCTTATCACTAGATCTAAGCAAGATCAGGATGCAATTAACCTGTTAGAGGCAAAGTCCAAACGGATTGACATCAATGGGATCCAGCGCTATGCCACTCCTCTTCTCAGGGTAAAGCACATGCCAAAACTACAAGCCACAAAGGAAGCGGTAATGGCCAACCTCCGCAGCACAGAGAATCGCTTAATGAGAGACCCTCAAAAGGCAGAAGCTTATAATGACGAAATTAGGAAGCTAGAACAAGCTGGCTATGCAGTCAAAGTACAAGAGCAGATACTGAGTGAGACTGATGAATCTTGGTTCATCCCCCATCATATGGTGAGTCACAACGGGAAGAACAGAGTTGTCTTTAACTGCTCATTCGCCTACAAAGGACAAAACCTAAATGATCAACTCCTGCCTGGACCCAATTTGGGGTCTTCTTTACTTGGTGTACTGCTGAGATTCAGGGAGCACTCTGTCGCTATCAGTAGCGACATAAAGGGCATGTTTCACCAAGTGAGATTGCTGCCAGAAGACAAGCCACTCCTCCGTTTCTTATGGCGCAATTTAGACCGAGAGAAACAACCCGATATCTATGAGTGGCAAGTGCTCCCATTCGGGACAACATGTAGTCCGTGCTGTGCTACATACGCTTTGCAGAGGCATGTATTCGACCACAGTCAACCAGGAGACCAGGTACGAGACTCTATTGAAAGATCCTTCTACGTAGACAACTGTCTACAGAGCCTTTCTTCGTTGGATGAAGCCAAATTGCTTGTGGATTCATTAAGAGACCTGTTAGCTACAGGTGGATTCGAATTACGGCAATGGGCAAGCAACATTCCTGAGGTCATTTGTCATTTACCAAAGGAAGCCAGGTCAGAGAGCAGTGAGCTTTGGCTCAATCAGACTGGGGAAGATCCTCAAGAATTTGCACTAGGGCTACGTTGGCTGTGCAATTCAGACACTCTAAGGTATAAGTGCCGTCTGCTAGACTGCCCGAAACCAACAATGAGGAACATATACAAAGTGGTAGCAAGTCAATATGATCCTCTCGGGTTCATTGTTCCCTACACAACTAGGGCCAAAATCCTCATTCAGCATCTTTGGGCAAAACACAGAGAATGGGATGATCCGGTACTGCCAGAAGATCTCCTTCGAACTTGGCACTCTTGGCAGGGGGAATTGCAACACCTGTCCCAGATCAACTTAACCCGCTGCTATGCAAGTCCAAAGATGGATGTTCCTGACTGCACTCGACAAATCCATGTGTTCTGCGATGCCTCGGAAAAGGCTTATGGTTCTGTTGCATATCTACGAACAGAAAACCCAGAGGGAGGTGCTGAAGTGTCATTTCTCTCTGCTAGATCAAGAGTGGCCCCTAAGCGACAGCTATCCATGCCTAGGTTAGAACTGTGTGCGGCCCTTACAGGTGCACAGTTAGCTTCTCTTGTTAATAGAGAGCTTACATTAGACATTTGTTCCTGTTTCCTCTGGACTGACCACCACAGTCCTAACATGGCTACAGTCTGACTCCTGTCGCTTTAAGGTTTTTGTGGGCACACGAGTTTCTGAGATTCAGGAACTAACCAGTGATTACACCTGGCGTTATGTTGATTCTACTAATAATCCAGCAGACGACATCACCCGTGGAAAAACTTTGGTAGAATTAGGAACAGATAATCGGTGGAGACAAGGACCAACATTCCTCTGGCAGCCACAGGACCACTGGCCCATTACCCCAGGCCAAGGTAACATTGATAGTTGTGAACTGAGGAAATCTATCTGCTGCAATCATGTAAGTGTCGCTGAAGATCACTCATTCCCAGATCCAAATCAGTACAACAGTTTTAAAGATTTAATTGAAGCAGCTGTACTCTTACGCCATGGGGTGGCTGGGAAACAGGGAAACCCAACAGCTGATGACTACAAGTTGGCAGAAACAGATCTCCTAAGAAAATCTCAACAAGATAGCTTCCCTGAAGACTTTGACTGTCTAGCAATGGGCAGACCAGTACAATCATCTAGCCGTTTGATCACCCTTGCACCTGAATATGACCCTGTATTCCAACTTATCCGAGTCGGAGGTCGACTCAGCCGCAGTGAACTGCTAGATCCAGATACTATCCACCCAGTGGTTCTAGACCCAGCTCACAAAGTAACACAACTCCTCATTCAGGATATGGACAACCAACTCTGTCACCCAGGTTCTGAACGAGTTTTTGCAGAGCTTCGCCGTCAATTCTGGATTCTTCGAGGTAGATCAGCTGTTAAAAAACAACAACACTCTTGCTTTGATTGCCAAAAATGGAGAGCCAAGCCAGTTGTGCCCCTAATGGCAGACCTACCCCAAGCTAGGCTGCAACTGTTTAAGCCTTCCTTCTTTTCTACTGGTATGGACTGTTTTGGGCCCTTTACAGTGAAAGTAGGAAGACGCAATGAAAAGCGTTGGGGCATCCTTTTCAAGTGCCTCACCACTCGTGCCATCCACATAGACCTTCTGCACAGTCTTGATACGGACTCCTTTCTGATGGCACTGCGTCGTTTTATCTCTCGTAGAGGTAAGCCTTCTGAGCTACTTTCAGATCAAGGCACTAATTTCAAAGGTGGGGACAGAGAACTCCAGGAAGCCTTTAAAGCTTTGAATCCTTTGTTGCAAGCACAACTGGCAAAAGAACAAATTCAGTTTAAATTCAACCCCCCCAGTAGTCCACACTTTGGAGGAGCTTGGGAACGAGAAATAAGATCCATCAAGTCTGCACTATATGCCACTTTGCAAAGTCAAAGCATGACCGAGGAGGTATTAAGGACAGTGCTGATAGAAGTGGAAGGAATCTTAAACTCCAAACCTCTGGGTTATGCATCAACTGATGTTGCAGACCCCAATCCCGTCACACCCAATCTTCTCCTCATGGGGCGGCCCGATCCATCGCTCCCCCAGGCTGTCTACCATGAATCAGAACTTTTAAGTCGTCGCAGATGGAGGCACACACAAGTCCTTGCGGATCACTTTTGGAGACAATTCATCAAGTATTACCTTCCTAACCTACAGACCCGTTCCAAGTGGCAAAAGGACACTGATAATTTACAGCCTGGCATGATCGTGATGATCCTAGACCCTCAAATACCCAGAGCTGTCTGGCCAGTAGGACAGATCATCAATGTCTTTCCTGGAGCTGATGGACGGATTAGGACAGCAGAGGTGAAAATAAAGGACAAAGTATACACCAGACCAGTAGCTCGTCTTATTAAATTACCATCCATCCATAACACTGATAAAGCGGAGAAAAGTCCTTCTACATAAAGACGAATTTGACTGTGCAAATTCGGGGGCGGCTGTTGTAAAGGACTGTGATAACAAACAATGGACAGTGAATGCTATTGGTGGGCTTTTTAATTGACAGTTGAAACTACAAATCAGTACAGCTTTAGCGTCATCGGAAAGTAGTTCCGCCAAAGGATATAGAAGTGTGTTGCATCAGAAAGTTTAGTGCGGAGCTAATGAGTGTTCTCCAAAGTTTATTTCAAGTGTGTGCGTGCAGCTAGAAGTAAGTTTAAATGTTCTTATCTTTGTTATTAATACATTTGTGTATTGTTGCGGTTTAATTTAATCACAGACTTCAGATATTAATGGCAATACTGTATGCGTGTGTACAAAGATTCAGCAATTGCCATTCCTTTGTGTGAATTAATGTAATTATGATAGTTCATGACAGCTGTTTATATGCTTATCAGACCCGTTATGTGGATTATATGCTTATTTGCATGCGTACCTATAAATGCCTCAAGATTAACGTTCTAAAATTGCACCGTCATTTGTTTACATAAGACCGCCGGAATGGCGCTAATAATGTTACGGCCGCGGGTTCGAGTCCCGCTCAGAGCAGTCTGTACATAATGTTGATTTATTGTAATTATACATTGAATATAGTTAATCCTATTTAATGCCTTTTGTAACTATATAATATTGTTGTAAATTTTTATTGTTGTTATACTTATTATTGTGTACCTTTTATTTACCATTATTGTGTGTATCCTTTCAGAACCACACATACCCATCTACAGTGGAGAATAAAAATTAAAGAAGAAACATCAGAGTCATTGCATTCTAACCGGATGTGCCATAGTGATTGCAAACCTTTACTAACCAGCCCCAAATAAATACCTCAAAACAACATCATTTAGATAAAGAATGTCAGATTCTGGTTTCACTGCAGTTTTGCATTAAGTTCAAACGTATATTTTTTCTTAAAAATATTTAATTATATTAGATAACCTAATATATATATACAATCAATTGTATATGTGAACATTAAATAATCTTATTTTTTGCAGTATCTTTCTTTGTTTTTCCATAGGCTATATAACGAACCCAAAAGCACTTTTAAGAGCTTATCTATCTTTCATCTATCTATCTATCTACACTATCTATCTATCTATCTATCTATCTCGTCTGTCTCTGTTTTGATCTGTGTATTCGTCTATCTGTTGAGTGTCTATATACATTCACATGATGGACTTCGAATTTGAAGAAGAGCTGAGAAATACTGATGAGCTCCTTGAAAACTTACAAGCTCGAGAGGTAAAATAAAGTCATCATACATACATTGAGTTCAATATATTTTCCTGTTGGTTTAATATTATTAAGTCACAATCAATATTAATTTTGCCATTACTGTTACTGTATAGGTCAGTAGTAAGCAGTTTTTAACCCTAACAAGACATTAAGTTATATTTCTTGAATTACTGGCTGGTCATTTTTATGCACTTAGGGAAGACTGGGCAAAAGCAATGTGCACCCTCTACCCTCACCCCCTACTGTTCAGTGGAGAAAGAGGGACAGCCAAGGGGAAATACTTTACAAATATCCAAGAGCCAAAAGGGCAGCAACTGTAGAAAGCAAGTATAATGTACTTACTAATGTACTTACTGTAAACGCAAATCTCTCTCTCTCTCTCTCTCTCTCTCTCTCTATATATATATATAGTATATATATATATATGAAGCATTCATACTTTTTTTTTTCTTCTTAATTGTTTGCTATGCAGTATTTAAAATGATGTCAAATTGTGCTTCTGTTTTGTAAATAGGACTAAAAAGAGACCACACCAATATTTCAGGTAATGCTTACATAAAAATTATGTTGTGTATATGTGTATTTCTTTTGTGTTTATTTCCTTCTTACATTTGTTCTGGCAGGTCCATTTGTTATGGAAGATGACTTGAATGGTGGCCCTGCAAATGCCTCTGAAACAGCTGGTATACACTGAAAAAAATATTGCTTTATGATTTATATTTAATGGACTTTTTTATATAAATCTGAATATTTTCATCATTAGACTTTTAAGTGCATGCACAGGTATATACTGCTCACATGTAAATCTTGACTTTTGAAAAAATATGTTTATGTTTATGAATTTAACTTAGATACTATTCTTGAAGAGCTAAAGAGGCTGTTGGACACTAAGGAAGATGCAAATGTTGTCCCAATTCAAGATCATCAACCTCGGTCTATATCTAATGACTGGGCCATTAGAACTGAAATGAGGGAGGAGAGATGGAAAGAAGCTAGATCTTCTCTTGTGGAGAACATTTTGAAAGGAGAAGATGCAAGCTCCTCATCCTGCCAACAGTGCAGATCAAATGCAGCTGTTGTGCGCTGTAGGGACTCCCTTACCCTTTCCTCTGTGCAGAATGTGATGAGAAACGTCATGGTAGCTTCTTTGTTCTCCACAATAGAGATTCACTTGTCTCAGGTTTTGTACAACCTTTACCTCCATCAACAGGATTCTTCCAGGCAGCTGGTCAAATTTCTGTTAAACATCTTGGTAAGATAATTTTATGCTTAGTTGTATTGTATTGTGCTCTTAACATATCATGTTTTTAAATATAACTTCTTTGTTGCACAGTTCGACTGCTGCCTGTAGAAATACCTACCCATATTTGTGATTGCAGTAACGGGACAGTCCTTGTTTCTTCAGGCAGGCCCATGACCCTGATCACTATGAATGGAAAGGAAGATTTTTGCATACAATTTTTTTTTTTCTAATATGTATTACCATTTTCTTAATGTCTTATAATTTCATGTAGCTTGTTTTCCTCCTTTAGGCCGTTACAACCTTAGCATGCCTCACTTGTCCTGTGCTTCGTGTGGATATTCACGAGAGGCCTCTTTGCCAGAACTTCAAAAGAGTGGTTACTGGCCTGGTAACATTCCTGCAAGTGCACTGTTCACAACAGATGTGCTTGTCTCATTTCAAGAGATGAAAATGGCATCACCAGGGATGTCTTTTCAAGCATTTGTTAAAATGCTTGATGAGAAAACAATTCTCTTTGGTAGAGTAAGTATTTTGTTTTGTTTTTAATTATTATTATTTTTTTCATCATTAACCATTGCCAAGTAAAATTACTATTTTCTTTGGACGTAGTAGAAACCTTTGCATGTATAGATTTAACTACTAAGATATTTAATGTACTGAGATTTTAATACATTATGATTCTCAATTTAGCTTTATAACCAAAACAATTAATTCATTTTCAATGTGAAAATGATTGCGTTTCTGTAGACTGTGCTAACTTTATATGAAATGTTAAACAGACTATCCTTTATGACTATCCCTTTTGAGTCTTTGGAGGTTAATTTAAAAGAATATGAGTACTTTCAGTACTACATATAATAAAACATATCAGAATCAGAAATCAGAAAGAGCTTTATTGCCAAGTATGCTTACGCATACAAGGAATTTGTTTTAGTGACATAAGCTTCCAGTACACAGAGACAACAACACAGAGACAAAAAAAAAAAAAAGATTTACACATTAGCAAATAAATAAGTGTATAAACAATTGTGCTATAAATGATAATGGAATAGGATTGAGTGAGATGCAGGAATGTTCTAGTATGGAGGGTTAACAAATAAATATAAGGATATTGCACGTTTATAAGCATAAGTAGAGAACATTTAACTGTTCATGAGGTAGATAGCCTGGGGGAAGAAACTGTTCTTGTGCCTTGCTGTTCTGGTGTTTGCGGCTCTGAGGCGCCGGCCAGATGGCAAAAGTTCAAAGATGGGGTGACTTGGATGTGAGGGATCCAGAGTGATTTTCTGAGCCCTTTTCCTCACTCTGGATGTATACAGTTCTTGAAGGGTGGGCAGGGGAGTACCAATAATCCTTTCAGCAGTCCGAACAGTTCTCTGTAGTCTTCTGATGTCTGATTTTGTTGCTGAACCAAACCAGACAGTTATTGAAGTACACAGTACAGACTCAATGACGGCTGAGTAGAACTGTTTCAGCAGCTCCTGTGGCAAGTTAAACTTCCTCAGCTGGCGAAGGAAATACAACCTTTGCTGGGCCTTTTTAACAATGCAGTCAATGTGATTGTCCCACTTCAGGTCCTGAGAGATGGTGGTTCCCAGGAACCTGAATGACTCCACTGCAGTCACAGTGCTGTTCATGATGGTGAGTGGGGAAAGTGCAGGTGGGTTTCTCCTAAAGTCCACGATCATCTCCACTGTTTTGAGCGTGTTCAGCTCCAGGTTGTTAAGACTGCACCAGACAGCCAGCTGCTCAACCTCTTGTCTGTAAGCAGACTCATCACCGTCCTGGATGAGGCCGATGACTGTAGTGTCGTCTGCAAACTTTAGGAGCTTGACAGAGGGGTCTTTAGAGGTGCAGTCGTTGGTGTACAGGGAGAAAAGCAGAGGGGAGAGAACACATCCCTGAGGGGCACCAGTGTTGGTGGAGCAGCTGTTTGATGTGAATTTCCCCAGTCTCACTAACTGTTGCCTATCTGTCAGAAAGCTGGTGATCCATTGACAGATAGAGCTAGGGACAGAGAGCTGGGTCAGTTTGGTCTGAAGGGCTGTTGGGATGATGGTGTTGAAAGCCGAACTAAGGTCCACAAACAGGATCCTCACATAAGTCCCTGTTTTGTCCAGATGTTGCAGGATGAAGTGCAATCCCATGTTGATTGCATCATCCACGGACCTGTTTGCTCGGTAAGCAAACTGCAGGGGGTCCAATATGGGTCCAGTGATGTCCTTCAGATAAGCCAGAACCAGTTTTTCAAAGGACTTCATGACGACAGACGTTAGAGCCACAGGTCTGTAGTCGTTAAGTCCTGTTATCTTGGGTTTCTTTGGAATGGGGATTATGGTGGAGCGTTTAAAGCAGGAAGGCACTTCACACAACTCCAGGGATCTGTTGAAGATCTGTGAAAAGATGGGGGCCAGCTGGTCAGCACAGATTTTCAGACAGGCTGGTGTAACGCCATCTGGGCCTGGTGCTTTTCTTCTTTTGTTCTTCTTGAAGACCTGGCGCACATCATCTTCACAGATTTGAAGAGCAGGAGGTGTGGAGGGTGGGATTGCAGGATGTGTTAATGGTTGTCTAGGGAGATAGTCAGAATGGGTGTTGGGGGTTTCAAATCTGCAATAAAACTCATTCAGGTCATTAGCAAGTCGTTGATTAGCCTCAGTGCTAGGGGATGGTGTCTTGTAGTTCGTGATGGCTCTTAGACCTCTCCACACTGAAGTTGAGTCGTTGGAAGAAAACTGGTCTTCCAACTTTTTTGCGTAGGTCTTTTTAGCCACTTTGATCTCTTTGTTCAGTGTGTTCCTGGCCTGATTGTACAAGACCCTGTCCCCATTTCTGTAGGCATCCTCTTTGGCCTGACGAAGTTGTCTGAGTTTTACTGTAAACCATGGCTTATCATTGTTGAATGTTAAATAAGTCCTGGTAGGAATGCATACATCCTCACAGAAACTAATATAGGATGTTACGGTCTCTGTGAGTTCGTCCAGATCGGTGGTAGCAGCTTCAAAAACACTCCAATCAGTGAGGTCAAAACAAGATTGTAAATCCTGCTCTGTTTCGCTGGTCCATCTCTTCACAGTCCTTACTACAGGTTTAGCAGATTTAAGTTTTTGCTTGTAGGATGGTATAAGATGAACCAGACAGTGATCAGAATGTCCCAAAGCTGCTCGTGGAACAGAGTGATATGCATCCTTTATTGTGGTGTAGCAGTGATCCAATATATTACTGTCTCTGGTGGGACATGTAACATGCTGTCTGTATTTTGGCAGTTCACGGGAGAGATTGGCTTTGTTAAAGTCCCCAAGAATGATTAAAACAGAGTCTGGGTGTTGTTGTTCTGTGTCTGTGATCTGATCAGCGAGTTTCTGTAAAGCTGAGCCCACATGCGCTTGCGGATGGATGTAAACACTGACCAGAATGAACGAATGAAACTCCCGCGGCGAATAGAATGGCTTGCAGTTGACAAACTGCATTTCTAGATCAGGACAGCACATCTTCTTTAACACAGTTACATCTGTACACCACCGTTTATTGATGTAAAAGCATGTCCCGCCACCGCGCGATTTCCCAGTTGATTCTGATTCGCGATCCGCTCTGAACAGCTGAAAGCCCGGCAGATGGAGCGCGCTGTCCGGTATGGCGTCATTCAGCCAGGTTTCCGTGAAACACAGAGCAGCAGAGTGAGAGAAATCCTTATTTGTCCGAGAGAGCAGAAGGAGTTCGTCTGTTTTGTTGGGTAGAGAGCGGAGATTTGCGAGATGGATGCTAGGCAACGGCGTCCGAAATCCGCGCTTCCTGAGTCTGACGAGCGCTCCCGCTCGCTTCCCCCGTCTGCGCGTCCTGAAGCGTTTGATCAGCGCCGCCGCTCCTCCGATAACAACGTTCAGTAAAACGTCTGAATAATTAAAATCCGGTAAAAGATCTTGTGGTGTGTTCTGCCGAATGTTCAGAAGTTCATCCCTGGTGAAACTGATCGTGTTTGTTAAACAAAAAACAGGAAAAACGAACAAAAACAGCACAAACACTGGAGAGCCAAGCACTGAAGCAGCCATATGCGGCGCCATCGAGTGATCGAGTTTTATTATTTTATCACCCAGTAAAACACCGGTATTACCTGTTCTTAATTTCAGAGTGGAAAAATATCGGCCAATGCCTTCAGCTGCAGTTTCAATGAATGGGTTGCAGCAAGATATGCAGTGGAAAAGATGTGTCAGGAGGAGTTTTTCACTTGTCCAGCATGCACTCCGGACATGTTAGCTGTATCTGTTGATGGCAATCGCAAACACTATCGCTTTAAAAACAAAGCAAGGTACTTACCTGTTTGTAAATTAAAGTGATTTTCTTAATTTTGAATGATGTGTTAATATAACTTCCGAATGTTTTCCTCATTAGCACAGAGAAAAGGGGATTACTTGACCAACTTTTTATACAGAGTGATGTGGAGGTGTCTGAATTTGTGGACTATGTCCGCAAAAACAGTGATCACGTAAGTATTATGATTGGCAAATATTACTGTTTAACTTGATTTCACAGCTTTTCGCAAATAATTTTACACATTTCTTGAAGTAAAATGTATTTCTTAGAAAAAAATTAAACAGACCCAGAAGATATCGATATGATGCCCTCTGACAACATATGTATGTTTTGACTACTTAAGATGTTTGTGTTCATTGTTTTGAAATTAGCTAGGATTGAAGCATTTGGAGATTGTGTAGTTTAAGAACATAATATAACAGTTAACAGTTAATATGTACAACACATGGTGGGATAGATTTGGTTGTTTGAAGCTATAAACTTATCTTAATGTTCTGTAAATATTTAATCTTTTTTGTTGATCAGGTGTAAAGTTATGTCACATTTAGAGTGGTCTACAGTATTTAGCAGTGTATCTTTTGAGCTTTTAAAAAATGTATATAATTTATATGATCCAGGTGTCGGGAAGAGGATTATGTGGGGCATCACACTGGACAGCAGCAAAAGAACTGGCCAAGAAATCAAGCAGCAAACTGGATGAGGAGGGATTAGAGATTGCTGTCTGTCGCCATGGCGTTCTCCTTATGGCCTTAAATATGTTTCGAGGGGAAATTTTTGCTTACCCCCTTTTTCTGCAGAAAAAACTTGCAGACATGTCACAGGGGAGCATCAAATTCTTCTGTTCAGATGTAGCCTGCAAATACTTCCCATATCTCCAGCGTATTTCTAAGCACTTCCCCGAGCTGCAGTCTTTACTGGACATGCATCCTTTTCTGTCAGTGATGCATGCCAAAGCACACTCTTGGAAATGTGAGGTACATTACCATGTGTTTTAAGTATGTTATTCTAAGAAATAATATAAAATATACATAAAAAATTTGAGTGCATTGTTTTTGTTGGATTTGAAAACTTGTTAGGTCAAGTATAGTGGGGCCTACCAGGAAGGAGCTGGGTCAACTATTGGTGAGGAAGTGGAGCAGGTGAACAGCTTCCTATCTAGAATTGCTGTTACAAGCAAATACATGTCAAAATCAGGTATGTTGAATAAGATATTATTTTATGCAGAATGCCTTTTGTTATATACACATGTCTCATTACATTTTCTACTATTTCTGTTATAGGCCGAGCAGACATGATTACAATGCAAGCCATGTTGTGGAATAAGCGGAAGATTCTCAATTTGGGACAAGCTCTGGTTAACAGATATGTAAAGGTATAACTTTCTTATCAGTCAAATATTGCAGTTGGGATTTGTAGGTTTTACTAATTGATACCTATCTATTAGTGCTTTAAGCAATGTAAAAAAAAAAAAAATACTGTTGAAAGTGGATCAGTCTGAGCACCACACCACTCTTGAAGCCAAAAAGCAGTGGGGGGCGGGTACACTCTTGATGGAGATGAGAAAGAGGGAGATTTGAAGAAAGACTGTTGGAAGAGAGATGGCTGACAGACATTACAAAAGAAGGGAATATCACTGGAAAAAGAGCACTGAAGGGAGGGCTGTGTTTGTTTGGGTTGATTTTATATATCCACAGTTTCTCAGAAATTATTTACTGCACTTTTGAATGCTGGACATTTTAAATTTGACTTTTTATTTTGTAGACTCAGAAGGCTCTGCAAATGCAGCAACACAGCTTGGAAGAACTGAAGACAGAGCTTTCACTGCATGAAGATTGTGTTCATCAGTGGGTTTCAGATGTTCAACAATGGGCAGAAGGTATTATTTTGATTTGCTTTGTAATTATTCTTATCATTGGCAGGTAATATATATAGATGCTTTTGCATTTTCTTGTGTAGAAAGTGACCGACATGGGAGTGGTGATATGAGATGACTTCAAGAGGAAATAGAAGGTCTAACAGTCAGCATCAAAAGGCGTACACAGCGTCTGTACAGTCAAACAGGTGAAACACAAACATTGGGAATTTACCATGTTGTTTTTTACTATATATCATTAGATGTTAATTGAATATGCATTTTTTAGTAGCTAAAAGAGTGCTGTAATGGCTAAAAATAATTAGAAAAAACATTAATTCTATTCAGATAGCAACAAGCGGCGCCATTCTTTGCGCCTCAGAAGGACTGAAGAGAAAAAGAAGCTAGTTGCTGCAGTGGAAGAGTACAACAGCATAGCAGATCCATCCCAGAAGCTTGGCTCAGTTGAAGACTTCTTCACAGCTGAAACTGTTGCTTGGCCTTGGCAAATCCCTAGCAGTACTGGTATGTTCTATATAACAGGGCAATTCAATTATGTTCCCAGAGGACCACCACCAGCATAATTCAGTTCCAACCCTAATCAAACACAACTGCCTGTAATAATCAAGCAATCCTGAAGGCCTTGACCAGGAACAGAATTGAAAAGTCATATTCTGTAAGACAAGTATATACCAATGTTTTTTTTAATGAGCAGGCACCTCATATAATGACTCTTTTGTTTTGACAAACAGAATCGGCTCCCTTTCTCACCAAGAGGAAGGTGTTTGACAAGGTGATGGCAGTGAGACGCCTTCAGGAAGAGAGAGGTCTAATTTGTAAGGAGATGAAACAGCACTGGAAGGTCATGACACAGAAGATTTCCAAATTCGAAGCACTGATTAATGACATAAGTTCAAAATGTAAGAAAGTCTTCAAACATTCTTTTTTTTAACAATTGATATATAGTATTTTATTTTTTGATAATGTTTCCTTTTGTTTTTCAGCTCTTTTTCCAACCCTGACTGACACTGCATGCAAAGGTCTCCTCTGCATTGTTCGAAAGAAACATTATGAACTTAAACATTTAATGCAGTTGGTAAAGGCAGGCTATGTGAAAATCTTCAGCCAACAAGATTTTATGTCTGAAGAAGAAAAGCTTGAACCGGAAGATGACGTGCAAGAGGAAGAGCTTACAGAAAGCGACTACAGCTCCGATGATGAAAATGATTTTCCTTAATTGAACAAATGTAACGTTTATTTACATAACCCCCCCCCCCCCCCCCCAAAAAAAAAGATAATTGAAATGTGAATCAGACTTTTGCCTTTAAATGTCACATAGAGCAATTCGATCAGAAGGCCTGTTTGTCTGTCGATGTTGATTGTGTCAACTGTTCTGTAACTACTTGATGTGTCTTTGAACAATAACCTAATAAATTACACGTGGCTAATTACACATCTAACAAAACTACTCTCATGATTTAAATCAATGGAGCTGTCTACACTTAAAAGATCCAGTTATGCAGTTTACATTCAGTGTGTCATTTTTTTAGTCTTGTGACTTAACTTACTCAACTTATAAGTACTTATTGTACTTGTCAAAATTAAATAAAATGTATTAAAAAAAAAAAGAAATATATATATATATATACATATATATATGTATATACAGGTATATATATACTCAAAATGTTATATTCACACACAGATAACTATAACAAATATATTGTATATGCATCCAATGTATGTCAGTGTTTACTGCACAAAAAAATGCATCACTGATACGTTGCTCTTAAAAAAATTATTAATTAAAAAAATAATTATTAATCAGTTATCAAGATTTACAAACGCATGACTTTTTAGTTTTAATTATTCCAATCATTTATTTAGTCTAACGAATGATTTGATGGATCTGACAATTCTGTTAAACATGTTGTATCTGTCTTACAGAATGTTATCTAAAATCAGCATTAACTGATTTTGGGTGCATATAACACCCAAAAACGTTTTAAATATTTATTTTAATATCCTGTATAATATTTGATATAAACACCAGGATGATGATAACTTGATCGTTTAAGTTGAGAGAAATATACTGTGTCCTACATTGTATGAATTTGTTCGGTCCTGGTATGTAAAGCACTTTGGCCAACGTGTTGTTTTTAAATGTGCTACATAAATAAAAGTGGATTGATTGATTGCTTGATTGATTTAGTTTATATACATATATAATTACTTACCATCACTTAACAAACATTTGTTTAGTCAGATCTATGCTATTCTGAACAATAATGCACTAAAATATTATTGCATGCATATATTTAATGACGTTGTCATGTACAGTAAATATGCCAAATTTCATTTACATGAAGGGAAAGCTGGAAAATGCATTACAAGAAGCTCAATTGGGCTCTACCATAAAATTTAAACATAGATCCTGAACTCAGTTATAAGCAAGATTATGCACATTACTGATGTCCATAACTTGAGGAACAGCAAAAAAAGGACAATTTGACACAGATTTTTACAATGATAAGATTTTTTTATGGTTTGATACTTTATATTGCATTTTTTGCACCATAATCTACACACAGGCTGTACCTTGTTAAGTTCAATAAGTACCTTACTGAATAATGCATTGGCTTGTGTAAATGTAAAAACAATGAACAAGTGTCACAATCTGTGTTGGTTATTTAAATTGATGTCTTAGTTTACTGTCAGCATTGTATTTTTCTTCTTTCACAGGCCAGAGTCCTTACTCATGAAATAAATGGAGAAGCTCATTCCAAATGGGTATTGCTGTTGTTTCCATGGGTCCTTCTGCTAAAACTATGAATTGGATAATAATTTGTTGCCTAGTCTCTAGCCATATTATTATTTTTCTTTACATTTCTGTCAAACATGTCTGTATTTCATCAAATAGTCTCATAATACCCATTCAAAAATAATACAAGTATAATGTAAGTAGCAAGAAATGTGACTCATTTATTTCAGTGTCCCAGATTTAAAAAAGAAAAGAAAAAGAAAGTTGTGATATTTGCTAATTGGTGCTCTGCATTTAACCCATCCAAGAGCACACACACAGCAGTGAGAAGTGAACACACCATGAACACACACCCGGAGCAGTGGGCAGCTATAGATCCAGCTCCCGGGGAGCAACTGGGGGTTCAGTGCCTTGCTCAAGGGCACTTCAGCCATGGGTATAGAGGGTGGAGGAGAGCACTGTTACTCTCCACCACCTACAACTCCTGCAGGCACCGAGACTTGAACTGGCGACCTTCTGGTTACAAGACCTGCAAAAGTCTAACATATATTCAATGTTTACTAAATAATGTTGGACAAAGGTTTCAGACATGGAAAAGTGGTATAAAGGCATTTAAAAAAAATGCTCACAGTAAAATAACAAATTTCTCCCTGGCTCTCAAATATGTCATAGAGGATTGCGCAATGAACATATCTACACATCCATTTGTTCATTAAATATAATATATATTGAATTTCGTTACTAAACGTTTTAAACTGCATTACCCATAAGCCCCTGTCATTCTATGGCTGGAACGGTTAAACAGGAAGCTATAAATTGTAGTTCATTGAAGTGTGTAGTTACGCTTGGGTTAGGATCTCGGAAATTAGTAGTTTATCTCAACATTGCAACAGCTCATTGTTAACTTAATGTATCACTAACGTAATGATTACAGCAAAACATACTTTGTAACATGAATCGTTTTTAATATAGCTTTAAATACCTCAACGAGTCCTGTCACCTGTGAGTTCCAATGAAACGTCATAGGCAATGAAACCCCCGCTTTAAAAAGGAATAACCCATTGATCAAGGTTGAAATTATAACCAGATAAAAGCTGGTTATATTAAAGTGTTAGTTCATTTGACACTGGAGACACTAAACCTTCCTTATAGACGAGAGTGTGAATGTTTGTCTGTATACTCTATGTTGCCAAGCAGGTTGTTTCATGCCATCAGAACAAGATGCTAAGTTCCCGCAAGTCGAAATAGATCTGTGAATCAAGTCTCGGCAATGTGAATACAGATGAATAGACTCGTCATTTTTATTAATTATATTGATAATTTTCACTTGACAGTTTTAAATAAATGTTTAATTAAATGTAAAACAGCATTTGATTGCTATATGCTAATGTTTTAATGTATTTTTGCCTGTTAACATTAGCATTGTTACTAATTTAATATAAATATATAAATATATAAATAAATAAAAAAATATATATAATGTTAATTATACTGTATCTGTACAAAGAACAACAATTTTGGCCCCATAAATAATTCTTAAGTTATCAATTTACTAACCTTTACCAGATTATTGTGTAAAGTTTAAATATTTATTTTATCCTTTGTACTATTAACACCAATTACAAATATTACTCCAAAATATAATGCAAAAGATAAAAAAATAATAATAAAACAAAAATTATCAGAGTACCAATGTTTGATTATTTATTAAATTACCATAAGTGATTTTTAAACTGAAAAGTAATATCAATCAATTATTAGAAGTATTAGAAAACAGCAAATAAACAGTTACATGCACTTAAAGTATATTGTACAAGAAAACATGAACAATAAACAAACACAGTAACTTAACCAAGAACAGGTACATAAAGTTTGAATAAGCATTCATTCATAAAATCAGAATAAACACTGATAAAGGCACAGGGACATGGATCCTTATTCTGGAGATAAAAGATTGTAGGGCTCCCAGGTGTCTGTCCATTTCATCCCACTACAAATTGGTAAAAATGACAAACAAAAATAATTTAATCATATACAAATTTACAGAACAGGCTGTGACATGTAAGTGTATTGCAATAAACTTATTAAACATCTTTCATGCATTCATTTTTGTCTTAAATAGAATGACTTATTGACATAGAAAAATATTTTTGCATTCAGTTAATATATTTGTGTTTCAGAATTAACCTTGATTTTGACAACAAGTTTACCTCATTTGTATCATTATTGAAGTGTGCCCTTGTACAGGTTAGATGTAATACATACCATCCTGAGCACGGCTTCCATCTTACTTTGACCTCTTCAATACCCTTTAAGAAACATAAGCAAAAATAACTGGTAGTGTAAAATACACACACACACACACACACACACAAACACGTACACACACACACACACACACGTTTGTTTTGCTATACTTTTGAGGACCTCCATAGACATAATGATTTTTATTCTGTACAAAATGTATATTCTCTCCCTTATACTAAACCTACCCCTAAACAAACCAATCACGGAAAACGTTCTGTATTTTTACATTTTCAAAACAAACAAAAAAAACAACAACAACAACTAAAAAAAAAACATTTTATAATTTCTATTAGTAAATATCACCAAAAAGACATTTGGTCCTCACAAATACAGCTAAACATGCCTACCAACAAAATATGACTTTAATCTTACTTCCTTTGATGTCCTCCTCCTTATGATCTTGTCATATGGAAATTGTTTTAATCTGGGATGCACTTGGCATTCTACAACAGAAATATATAACAATTAGGAAATTTTTCCATTGACACATTAAGAGTTCAGTAAGCTATTCTTAATAAATAGAATGCATAAATATGGGCTGGCCACCTGAAACCTGAAATCTGAAATACAGTTTGGTGACTAGCCTTTATGATTTTTTTAATGAAAATGAAGTATTTTGTTTACATAAATTTGTGGTATGGTTTGGTTATAGTGGACATTTATGGATGACATGATTTTCACATTTGCATAATACCAAATATTTTATTTTTACAGTAAAGGCACTGTGCATTGTCATTAGAGCTGCTTATTTTGTATGATCAGTACATTACTGAGAGCATAAAACAAATATAAAACTACATAAAACATACAAATTAAGTTCTCAGAATACAAAAATAAGTACATTAGGGACATTAAAAGCAATGGAAAATTTATTTTTAAGCAAAGTTTTAAGCAAAGATTTAAAGATCTGTAATGCAGGCACAGATCTAATGTGAACTAGTAACATGTTCCAGAGTTTAGGGACCGCAACAACAAAGCCGTGCTCTTCTCTTTGGTTTAGTCTGACTCTAGGAACAGTGAGCAATCTAAGACTACTAGATCAAAGAGCTTGAGAAAGATGTAAAGATAGTTCAGATAAATATGAGGGGGCTAATTAGGGGGTTATTTAGGGACTTAAAAACTAAAATTAGAATTTTAAACTCCATTCTAAAGAGCACAGGCAGCCAATAAAATGATGTTAACAAAGGTGTAATGTGATCATGTGATCAAATTAAATAATTTATTATAAAAAAATCCAAGTATGTCATACCTGCTTGCTTATACATCCATTTTATTTGTTTGCCTCCTGACATTGGAATTATTGTGGAGGAACTGTCTGTAATAACACAAACACACACACACACACACACACAAATAAATAAATATATATTATACATCATTTAGGCATTGATAGTGGTGCCATAGAAACACATAACTCCCAGTCCAAGGGAACCGCTTAGAATATAACGTCATGTGTTGTCATCTCAAGATTACAGTAATTACACGATGGCGTGAATGCAGCATCAGTTTCCCGCCACTGGTTTACTCGGTTAGGTTACTCATTGCATTTTAGTTGGTTTCTAAGGTTACTTCTAAATTCCCTCATTTGTATTACCTGTGTTAATCCAACCATCTCTGTTATCACTTGTGTGTGTGTGTGTGTTTATGATATATATGTCTGTGTCTTAGTTCTCACTTGTCAGTTCTCGTTAATGCTTCAGCTTAGATTGGTGATGTGTTATTTTCCCTATTATAAATGTTATTTATCTGATTCTTCGTCTATGTGTTCCTCTACATTCCTCATGGAGCCAAAGCGTGACAGTTTTGTAGTTTTTTCCTTAAGTGAAAAAAATCACCTGTATTGATTGGGGCAGCATGGGTGTTCTGGCAGGGGAAAGAAGGGTTTGTAAGTGAAAGGTTTGAAAAATTGAAAGGAGGAGGAGGGTTGATGCAATGGGACGTAGGAGTAAGGGTGGAGGAAAATGGTGTAGGAGGAGGAGTGGGGAAAGAAGTTGGTGGAGGAGGAAGAGTGCAGGAAGAAGAGGTAGGAGAAAGAAGGGTGATGTAAGAGGAGGTGGGAGGAGTGAGGCTGGAGGAGGATGAAGATGGAGGAGGAGGAAGAGTGTAGAAGGTGGAGGGAGGGGGTAGGCTGGAGGGGGAAGACGATGGAGGAGGAGGAAGAGTGTCAAATGAGGAGGAAGTTGGAGGAAGACTGGAGGAGGAAAAAGATGGAGGAGGAGGAAGTGTGTAGAAGGTGGAGGAAGGAGGAGGAAGGCTGGAGGAGGAAAAAGATGGAGGATGAGGAAGAGTGTCAAATGAGGAGGAAGTTGGAGGAAGGCTGGAGGAGGAATAAGATGAAGGAGGAGGAACAGTGTAGGAGGTGGAGGAAGGAGGAGGAAGAGTGTCAAATGAGGAGGAAGTTGGAGGAAGGCTGGAGGAGGAAGACGATGGAGGAGGAGGAAGAGTGTAGAAGGTGAAGGAAGGAGGAGGAAGGCTGGAGGAGGAAGACGATGGAGGAGGAGGCAGAGTGTAGAAGGTGGAGGAAGGAGGAGGAAGGCTGGAGGAGGAAGACGATGGAGGAGGAGGAACAGTGTAAAATGAGGAAAAAGTTGGAGGAAGGCTGGAGGAGGAGGACGATGAAGGAGGAGGAAGAGTGTCAAATGAGGAAGAAGTTGGAGGAAGGCTGGAGGAGGAGGAAGATGAAGGAGGAGGAAGAGTGTCAAATGAGGAAAAAGTTGGAGGAAGGCTGGAGGAGGAAGAAGATGGAGCAGGAAGAGTGTCAAACGAGGAGGATGTTGGAGGAAGGCTGGAGGAGGAAGAAGATGGAGCAGGAAGAGTGTCAAACGAGGAGGATGTTGGAGGAAGGCTGGAGGAGGAAGAAGATGGAGCAGGAAGAGTGTCAAATGAGGAGGATGTTGGAGGAAGGCTGGAGGAGGAAGAAGATGGAGCAGGAAGAGTGTCAAACGAGGAGGATGTTGGAGGAAGGCTGGAGGAGGAAGAAGATGGAGCAGGAAGAGTGTCAAACGAGGAGGATGTTGGAGGAAGGCTGGAGGAGGAAGAAGATGGAGCAGGAAGAGTGTCAAACGAGGAGGATGTTGGAGGAAGGCTGGAGGAGGAAGAAGATGGAGCAGGAAGAGTGTCAAACGAGGAGGATGTTGGAGGAAGGGAGGAAGTCTGGTGCTGGCAAACAGTTTCAGCAGTACTGGTGTGGCTTTGAATCCTCTGGTAATCTATGAGAAATTTGTTTAATGAAAATTTGAAAATATTTGTTTGAAAACATGAGAGCATTTGTACACCATGTGAACAAAGTACTTACTTTTAATAAAAAATTCATAAAGGCTAGTCATCCTTTCAAAGATGGTTTGAAGTGGTCCAACTGCAAATGGACCCATTGAAGTGATGACTTCAGCTACAAACCCATTTTTTTCTCTTTCGAAATGAAGAGAACTGGCTTATAGCCTAGTACCTCCAATTTCTTAACCTGTAAAACAAATGCACAGAGAGACATATAACAGAATAAATATCGACTTATTTATAATGCTAAGTAGTGACTTTAGACAATTCTGTAGCAAATCAACTGCAATATCAAAGTAAAAAAATAAGGTTAGTAAATGTTTAATTAAGAATAACATTTTTAAAATAACAGAATTTTACAATTTAATTATTCAGGTATATATGCTTATATTAACATATAATGCATGAATTATAAATATGAGAATACCTGGATTGGCAAAAGCAATGTATGCATTCACTTCACCAATACTCAGTAAATAATAAGTGCTCTGAATAACTGTATATCGTTACCTCATTCATTTCAGTACAGTACACTGTGAACATAAGATAATATATAGTGATATATATGAATACATTTGCTGAACATTTGACTTACAGCAATGCGGGCCGAATCAACCACACGAGCAGCATTTCTGTGTTTTTTAGTGTTCGACATCCATGCACTCTCCTCGATATGCTTTTGAATGTTTTTAACTCTCTTTCTTAGGGGTAAACTAGCAAAACATGCTTTACATGTTTTGCAGCTGATATTGTTGAGTGCTTGGCAGTGAGGACAGGGTTTCTGTTTTGGTTTTGTCATTTTTCTCTAAAATGAAAAACAAAATACAAAAAAAAACACATTACATTGCAAACAAAGTGCAGACAACTGCTATGGTTTAAAACATTTTAAGCTCTTAACCTATTAACAGATCTCTCAATCATTTAGTACAGCACAATTTAAGTTTTCGACGGAAGAAGAAAAAAAATCTGGTACTGTAGTGGTGTGGATAAAAAAATTAGATAATATTCCCTTGAATGCATGACATAATGCAGGTGTTCACATATGTGAAAGAAATACTAATTCATTCATTAATTAATTAAAATACTAAATAATTTTCCTTTGCATGAATTTTCATTCTTGGACTTATTACAGTATGTGTATAAATACATATACAGTATAAGCACACATAATTTACATATTATTTAGAACATATTTACAAACACATAACGTTACACTTATATAAATTATATATTTATGCGCATTAACACATAGACCGATATTGGATGTAAATAATAAAAAGTATACCATTAATTTGGCACAAATCCTAGTTCATAAAGTATGTGATAATCCTCAAATTATAAAGTATTAGCTAACATGCTAACAAGACACTTCATGTGTCATTAGCACCATAGACATATAAATTAGCACCTGTCAGTTGGTTTGGGTGTGGCTTTTATTCTTAAAATATATATATATAACTACTCTGATAGACGTTTGAACATAATGCACAAGTGCAGTGAAACCAGAATCTGACATTCTTTATCTAAATGATGTAATTTTTTGTCCCATAATTTACCGTGTCAAAGGACGAGATATAGCAGTGGATGGCGCGGGATGCTAGAGTGGTGGGGTGTGTGTGTGTGTGTTGGGGGTACTTTATTGGTGAAATTGCTTCTTTATTTTATTTATTTATATATTTTTTTGTTGTAATACAGTATTTTAAATTTCTTAATTATAAACCAACAATTATAATTTTACTCCGTAAAAATATCCTTTTTTATTTTCTGTATGAGTTTCACGGTATTTTTTTGATTGGCCAACATAATAAGAACCACAGCTGTAAAAGCACGTTAATCTGATAATATTTTACAGACAACATTAATGAGCTGATTATTAATTTATTAATGTCCCTGGCATCAGATGTAAAAAAAAGGCCTAAAGTGCAAATAGCAGTAATAATAATAATAATAATAATAATAATAATAATAACAATAATACAATACGCATGTACAAATAAAATAATTAACGACATAAGTGTAACTGGGCATCTCCAAACTACAAATAAAAAATAAATTTAGTTTAATTGTTTTAATATTTCATATATACACACACACACACAAAGAGAGAGAGAGAGAGAGCGAGAGAGAGAGAGAGAATACACAGTTGGTCTACACAATAATTTAATTATGCATCATAAAAACGCAAAGGTTTATATAATATATAAACACACGTGCTGTGGATTTGAAAGTTTAGGAGTGGCTGAAGGTAGCCTATATAACCAGATAAAAGTATTTACAGAAAATATGAAACAGGGGGATTTATAGACAAATTTTACATTTATGCATAAAAACTGACCTAGGAAAACTAATCAATTTAATATTTATTCCGTACCAGAGCTTTAGAAAACTGCGAGGACGTTTAGGCTATTATTCTAGGCTCATTTGCTTTATGCATCTTTTTCTGACGCAGTTAAAATCAATGGAGTTCCCTGATTGTCGAAATAGTGACGCCTAGGGGTAACTTCAGCGTCGCAATTGTGACGCGGAAGGCACTTGACCATGCTTCAGTTTTTGACGCCTTGGCAGTGAGAATGGGTTGGCATTAAATAGATCTTCGGGATGCTATGGTTTTAGATAGAACCATTACTACATGTAAAGAACCTTTAAAGAACCTTTTTTTTTTTTTTTTTTTTTTTTTTTTGGAGCCACGTAGGTAAGTATTATGTGCATGCAGTAAATATCAGGTTTGAGAATTTTGTTCCCTTCTTGTATCTTTACAGTAAGACAAGTTTCTGCTCTGAAATGGTCTGCTTGCATACAGCCTTGAACCCTTCATATTATAAACTGACACTAAAAGTAACTCTTGATCAATTCATTTGGACATAATGTCTAAAAACAACAAAGTCAGGCACTGTGTTTAAAAATAAGTGACCCAAAAATAAAACACTGGTGCTTCTACAATACCAAACACATAAGAGCTAATTACTCAAAAAACAACACGCGTTACAAGAGTTAGAATAACCCGAATAGGAATATGTGCCTATCAAACAAGCCTCTTAGTGCATTACGGAGATATTTATTGGCCTGAAAAGACAATTGAGAATGGGCCATGTTTACTTCTGTAGAACATATAGCTCAGATGCAGTCAAGCTGTGAAATTGATTAATGGAATTTATTAGACACTTACATTAACATACAAATGGGGAAAATAAACAAGTTATACATTTCCCTATATATCTCTTCCCACAAAGTGCTCATTACCAACACTGTACAAGAATTCAACATAACCAAGTTTAATACCCCTAGTCATTTTTTCAGAACCTGACATCATGCTACACATATTACACATAATCATCATTTCCAGTGCAAGAATCTTGTAACTTGTAATGACAAATTTGTATGTAATCACACAAGAACATGACTACATTTAATTTTAACATTTAGCTAAGCAATCTTTTCATTCAGTGGCAAAAAATGCTAAAACATATTTGAAACCATCCTTGTTCCTGAATCCAAATTACTACAGTATAATACACAGCTGCCATGACAAGTACACTTAGATAAGCTGAATTAATTAGGAAAATGTATTTTCATGATTATGAAAACAGTACCAAAGACATTTAAGTATGTCTTACCTTTACAAAGAACTTCAGTATGTATACCTTGCCTGTTGCCTTTCCATATTAGCGTTAGCCATTTGATGAGTTTTTCATTGCTCTGTTTAAAAACATCAATGGCAAGGTTTGACCATGTTTCTTTAGTGATTTTTTTCTTTTTACTTATATTGTGAGAAATGAATGCTCTCACAACAGCTTCCCTCCCACCAGCATCTTTCCATAGGTCTTTGTTTCTTAGTTTTTGCCCTTTTCTGTATCTACCCATGTTTGAACATGTGTGAAACAATTGGCAATTCTTCTAACATTTCAATTGATATGTGCATTGTTTGCACCATTATGATATACTGCCTCCTACAGGAGTGGGGATGATTCTAATAAGTATGACTTAATAAAGAATACACTATACATTCTGTTACTGAAAACAATATCTGAATATTCTTCTAGAATACAGTAACTTCACTCAGCCTTTGGAGTTGAGATAGAATGGTTAATTTATTGTCATATAACTTTAAAAGACAATTGATTACATTTGATTCAATAGCAGGTAGCCTAAATTAAATGAGACAGTAAAACATGCATGAAAATGTTGTTCTTGCAGGCAGTAACAAAACAAACACTTGATAATTTGTATTTAATTGAGATTTCCTTACATTTTATTTGCTTGAATTGATGCATTCATTTCTACAGCAATATCTTGTTTTCTACTATAATTCTGTGACTTGAACCACTTTGAAATAGCCAATTTGTTCTTGTAGCCAGTAGCAACACACCCTTTAGAATGGCAGAAAGAAAAAATATGCATTTTTGAATTGATAAAACGTTTTAATTTCAAACGCAGTCTCAACAATTGCAATAACTTCCTCTAGGGGCAGCATACAGCACACCTCAGAAGGCTTTGCAAGGTTTTTTTGTTTCAAAAATGTCAATATCATGTCTTCATCGTCACTCTTGGACAGGGCCGTGCACAGACCTTTTGAGGGGCATGTGCTGAAACTGAAAAGGGGCACCCCCCTCCCTTTTTTTATATCAAGATTATTAAGTAAGCCTGCATAAAAGGAAGAAATGGTCAAATCTTCATGACAAATTCAATAACACAAAATAATGGTCTCAGAAGCTTTAGATTTATTCACGATTAATAACAACAATAATAATAATATTAGATAATTCGATAATATAGATAAACAAATATTTGTAGGGTCCTGTGTTTGTGAATTGCTCTTGTGTACTCCCTCTTTTTTTAAATTGCATTTATAGAGAACGAAAAATACTTGGCTCATACATCAACATGTTAACCAAATAATACAAATTAGCTTATAAAACCAAACAGAAACCAAAATCTTTTTTTATTGAACTTTATGCACTTTTTTATGAACTTTGCAAAGAAAAAAATTATATATATTCTCTTTTTTAGATATTCTGTTTGGTTTTATAAGCTAATTTGTATTATTTGGGTAACATGATTATGAATGACATTGAGAAGAGGGGAAGGTGAGCAATGAGTCAAGTATTTTTTAAAAAACTTTTTTGAAATATAATTTAAGTAATTATGTCCAACTCAATTCCAGATTATAAGAAACTATAGCCATACCGTTACTATAACATATCCAACATGTATCCGCCTTCCTGGCAAAAATTTTATACTGTGGTGGACCAGGGATGTTGGTCTCTTGAAGGTCTCTTATTCACTACACTCTCCCTAAAATAAGCCAGCCATGAAAAAATAAATAAAAATGGTGTAAAAAGTACAGTTGCAGTGAAAAATATTTCTGAAGGATCACGTGACACTGAAGAGTACTAATGTAATGATGCTGAAAATTCAACTTTGATCACAAATAAATTACATTTTAAAATATATTCAAATAGAAAACAGTTATTTAAATTTTAAAAAATATTACACAATATTACTGTTTTTGCTGTATTTTGGATCAAATAAACGAAGCCTTGGAATCAATCATGAATTACATTCTGCATGATAAAATATAAAGATTTCACAGTGATCTTCTGTAAAAAAAAAAAATTGTTACTACATTACTGTAGTAAAACCATGTTTTACTACATTTTATACATGTGAGGACGATCGGAGAGTATACTATAACATGATTAGCCTAAATGTTAATAAATTAAGTGTATCAGCAATCATAAATCAAAGAAGAAATTTCTTAGAAATATGTTATCTAAGTGACGAGGATCACTCGTCGCTTTGTGTAAGTGCCAGTACGAAACAGCGGGGGCGCACCTGTTATGATTCTCCGATGGTAAAAACAAATTATATGTTGTTCTATTACTTATCAATATATCGTTTTTGACCAGCGAATGTGTGCAAATGTGATATTTTTTTTTTCGTCATTAAAACGGCGACGGCGCCTGCCGCTGCCAGCATCACTTTACATTTTCATCTACAGGTTACAAACTAGTTTTTGTAGCTATATAGACAGAGCGCTCAGTTTTTCCTGTGGTAAAATGCATTTGGCTAAAATAAAATATGAGCCTTTATAGACATAGTGTTTAGTAGTACTTATTCAAACAACAAGATATTTATTTACCCTTCGCAAAACTTTGTTCAGCTCAGCTGTTGTCTGCTGTGCGGCTGCTGTGGAACTTTTGATTCAATGAATATAGAGGGGGCGGAGTTATCAGCTTAGTGACAGCTTGAGGATCGAATAAGATTTACACAAGCTCGTTTTAAGAACTTTCATTTGCGAAATATTAGTAAAACAGACAGACAGACAGACGTAAAGGGTGACCAATAGCATTGAAAAAAAAAAAAACACCACTAAAAAAAGGGCACTTCGGAGTATAAGGGCAAAAAGGGCATGTGCTCTGCACAGGTTGAGCCCTACCTGTGCACGTGCCTGCTCTTGGAAGTAAAACAAACTTGAAATTGTTGTTCCCCAAGCCAGTTACAAAACACACCCTTTAGAGTTCAGATAGAGTGCTCTGTGTATTTTTAGAGAATGTAAGAATTTTGAATATCAAACTCTGAGCAAAAACCGCCACATGTTCCTTTTGGGGGAAGTAACACCGCACACTCTTTAGGAGGCTTTGGGAGAATTGTCAGAATTGTTGCGTCCCCATAACAGGTTTTGCCCTAAAGTTTTGTGTAAACTGTATATGCAACTTTAATGTGTCATTCTAGGAAGTACAAGGACGCACAGCATTTCATGGTGAGTTAAAAAAACGTTGTTTTCAATTAGCGTGTTTCTTTTAATATATCAATAACTTGTCATGTGCTACAGGTTAGTTGTGTAAATAAAGGCTACCTTAAACTTTCTTGTAGGAGCCTGCAACAACACACACCCTCTAGATATGAAAAATTAGTCTATGTATTGTGTAAAAATTTTTTTAACACATTTGAATCTCATCAGAGTTGTTCAGCATCACTTATGATAGTAAAACCAGCTGAAAGCAGTTGTTTTAGGACCTAGTCATAGGACACAGTTTTTGGGATTGTGATTGATAATTGTTTTTTTTTTAATTTATAATATTGTTATTACCCTAAGTTTTATTCTTTCCACTGTGTAAATGTTATTTTGTTTTCCCAGGTAATAATTGTGTGTGTATGTTTCAAGCCTTTGTGTGCCCAATGTCTTGTTTCAGATTAGGCAAACACCATAATGGTGGTTTTAGCCGCAGAACTATTATAGAGCACATACTATTGAAACCGAAACCAACACATAATTTAGTTTCAACTAAATACAGTCTTCTATTTTACCTTTAAATGCTGTGTCTTGTTACAGATTTCTTATGGAACATTTTGCAGTAGTTTTCATCGTCAAAAGTGATGCAAAATTCAAGCTATTGACTTTCAAAAATCGACACAAAGCCTTCCAACGAGTCTCTAGTGTTACTGCCCCCTAGAGGAAGATACTGCAGGTGTTTTGACTGAGGTTAACATTCAAACGTATACAGTACATTCATTTCAAATCAATAAAGCCTTTTATCTCAACTTCAACAACTGTGTCTTGTTACCTGGGCCTAAAATAACATTTCCTTGCAGGTTTTACTCTAGTTTGTAATTCAGGATACATGCTATTGAACTAAATTCACATCTGTTAATAAATTCATGTAAAATGCATGCAGTGTTCTTTCTCAAATCCAAAGTGTGTGTCTTGTTACTGGCTCCTAGAAGATCATTCTGATGGTGGTTTTAGCCGCTGAACTATAATATAACTCATACTATTGAAAATTAAACCAATACATCATTTAGTTTCAAATAAATGCAGTCTCCTATCTCAGCTACAAAGACTGTGTCTTGTTACAGATTTCTTATAGAACATTGTACAGTAGTTTTCAATGTCAAAAGTGATGCAGAAGTCACGCTATTGACTTTCAAAAGTCGCTTGTGCAGTCTTCCATTGAGTCTCTAGTATTACTGCCCCCTAGAGGAATGTGCTGCAGTTGTTTTGAACCAGTATGACATTCAAAGTTATAAATTATTTAAAAATCAATAAAGTCTTCTATTTCAACTTCTAAAGGTGTGTTTTGTTTCTGATTTCTAAACGAACATTTCAATTCAGGTTTTACACTCATATGTTATTCAGGACACATGCTATTGAATTAAATAGTAGGTTTCTTGAAGCATCTCGTTGTCACAGTTCTTCTGGATTTATTCTCTCTCAGTTTTTATGTCATTCCAGACAGACTGATGATGATCAGATCAGATCTATGTGTGGAGCACTGCCTGCTGTCAGACAGAAATCTCACTGGATTATTACAATTAATGGCCAAATTAATGTTTGGAAATCAAAAGTGATATTTAGCCTACCACTGCATATTATATATTTACATTACATTTACATTTATTAATTTAGCAGACGCTTTTATCCAAAGTGACTTACAAATGAAGACAGTGGAAGCAATCAAAAACAACAAAAAGAGCAATGATATATAAATGCTATAACAAGTCTCAGTTAGGTTAACACAGTACACGTAGCATGGGATTTTAAATAATATAATAAATAAAAAGAAAACAGATAGAATAAAAAAAAGAATAGAGCAAGCTAGTTAGAGGTCTTTAAACATACCCACCCACACACACACACACACACACACACATATATATAAAATTGCATAATAAATGAAAAGAAAATAGAACACAAAAAGATTAGAAAGGTAGTTAGATTTTTTTTTAAAGAATAGAATTAGAATAGAGAGTGTTAAAGTTAGAGGGTCAAATAAAGATGGAAGAGATGTGTTTTAAGCCGATTCTTGAAGATGGCTAAGGACTCAGCTGCTCGGATTGAGTTGAGGAAGTCATTCCACGAGGAGGGAACATTTAATTTAAAAGTCCGTAAAAGTGACTTTGTGCTTCTTTGGGATGGCACAATCAAGCGACGTTCACTTGCAGAACGCAAGCTTCTAGAGGCACATAAGTCTGAAGTAATAAATTTAGGTAAATGGGTGCAGAGCCAGTGGTAGTTTTGTAGGCAAACATCAATGCCTTGAATTTTATGCGAGCAGCTATTGGAAGCCAGTGCAAATTGATAAACAGAGGTGTGACGTGTAGTCTTTTTGGCTCATTAAAAATAAATCTTGCTGCCGCGTTCTGAATTAATTGTAAAGGTTTGATAGAATTGGCTGAAAGACCTGCCAAGAGAGCATTGCAATAGTCCAGCCTGGACAGAACAAGAGCTTGAACAAGGAGTTGTGCAGCATGTTCTGAAAGAAAGGGCTTGATCTTCTTGATGTTGAACAAAGCAAATCTGCAGGATCGGACAGTTTTAGCAATGTGGTCTGAGAAAGTCAGCTGATCATCAATCATAACTCCAAGGCTTGAATTGAAGGTGATGGTCCATATTTCATATATGAAATGCTAATACAAAAAAGAAAAACAAACAGCCCATATATATATATATATATTAGTTTATTGACATATAGTACTTTTTTTTTAAAGCATATAAGTATGGAACAACACAAATTACAATTAATCTATAGATCTATAAATACACACATATATACACACACATATAGATCAGCATAAAATTTCTATCCATGCATTACCACCACCAACACCTAAAATGTCTTGCACTCTTAAAAGAGCTTTTTTTTAAAACAAAAGTGTATTTCTGAGTAAAATATTGAGGAAAGTCCCAAATGTTATTTCAGTGACATATACACAAAATATATTCAAACAGGAAATAATTTTGGTTAGTGAACATCATTTTATATATATATATAATAATAACAAAAAAATAACATTACAGTATTTAAAAATCATGCTTAATTAAAATGTCATGTAAATAGGCATTTTTTACATGACAGGCATTAGTGTAAATATTTAAGCAGGAATTAATTTAAATAGTTTATTTTGGATTGTAACATTTAGAAATGTGATTCTAAATAAAAAGATAAATAAATATAAACATTTGCTAGCTGTCAAAGCAAAAACAAAATGTACAAAGGGTCCTTTTGATTGCAGTTTATTCTTATAGTTGTGGGCAAAATGTTAATTATATTACTAAGTTAAGAGGTATTACACATATTTTTTTTTTTTTTTAGTGCTCCCCTGAATAAGATATGTTGCATCAAAGATTTTTATATATAGCCCACAAGACAAAATAATAACTGAATTATGTCAGAAGCTTAGCACAATTTTTCCAAAGATATTGTGAGACCTGGAGAGTTTTTATGAAGAATAAGGGACAGTTTAACTGCTCAGGAAAAATAAGGGACAACTATAAAAATAAAACATAAAAAAAGATATTGAATGGAATGGATTTTTTATTTATTTAATTCAATAGCATGTGTCCTGAATAACATATGAGTGTAAAACCTGAATTGAAATGTTCATTTAGAAATCAGAAACAAAACACACCTTTAGAAGTTGAAATAGAAGACTTTATTGATTTTTAAATAATTTATAACTTTGAATGTCATACTGGTTCAAAACAACTGCAGCACATTCCTCTAGGGGGCAGTAATACTAGAGACTCAATGGAAGACTGCACAAGCGACTTTTGAAAGTCAATAGCGTGACTTCTGCATCACTTTTGACATTGAAAACTACTGTACAATGTTCTATAAGAAATCTGTAACAAGACACAGCCTTTGTAGCTGAGATAGAAGACTGTATTTATTTGAAACTAAATGATGTATTGGTTTAATTTTCAATAGTATGAGTTATATTATAGTTCTGTGGCTAAAACCACCATCAAAATGATCTTCTAGGAGCCAGTAACAATACACACCCTTTGAAGTTTAGATGGAATACTGTATGTTTTAAAAATGAGTGTGTTAATGGGTTCAAATTTAATTCAATAGTATGCATCCCGATTTACATGTGATAGTAAAAGATGGCTGTAAATATTGTTCTTTGAACAAATAATAACAAGACACACCCATTTCAATTTACATATCAAACTGTATGCATTCTAAATTAATTTATTTAAACTTCTGAATGTCAGACTTGGTCGAGACAAGTGCAATATGTTCCTCTAGGTGGCGCTAAACTGCACAATCTTTGTCATGCTTTCCAAGCATTTTCTCAGTCTGTACATTTCAATAACTTTTGTTGTGCTACAGTTATGTGAATTAAACCAACAGCTAAATGTTATTTTATGAACACATAATAAGACACACCCATTTGATTTGAGATTAATTATTTATACATTTCACAAGTGAAGCATTTAGATGGAATTTTTCTCTTCGTTTTGCACTTTGCAGATAGTCCCTTGCCTGCACTTTTACATTATAAGGTCTGTCAGCTATAATTCCTTAAGGCAGATTAAACCCATTAAAACACAATGTGTGTTCTCTTCTACATTTGAAAACAATTACAACATAGGAAGTTTGTTGTCATTGTGCTAAATCGTTAAATAATTATTGAAGATCTCCGAGGCTGAATCTCTGACAAAATGTCAAACGTCAAACATTTTTCCCATAGACATTTGGAAAATCGCAAAAAATAAGATCGTTGTTCAACAAAGAGTTATGACCCTTACACGTTTTGTCTATCAAGATAATCTTTTCAAATTACTCCAAAATGTATAAATTTTGAAGCGTAAATAAAGCCGTCAGATATAAAATGCTAACGGTAGGCTATAAACGGACTACAGCACACCATGGTCGCGGATCAACGTCATCATCAAGCTTCCTCAAACTTTATTTAAAAAAACACGCTCGCTCATTATGATCTGCGCTGTGTATGAACACTTACCCACTTTTCCATGAGAATATTGCCTATTGTTTTTTTTTTGTTTTTTTTATGTGTAACTCTCTGAAATTTTTAAAAATCTTTTGTTAATGTTTTATTTTTCGTTTATTATTTTGTTATTTCATATAAACCTTAATATTATTTTCTTTGTAATTAAGATTATTATACCTTATCATTGTGCCCCAAATAAACTTTAAAGATTATCTAAATTAGGGAGGGATAACATTAGATGAGTTATAATAGTGTTCTATGTATTTAAGATAACTATACAAACAATCTCTGAACAAGCATAACACAGTTAAATTCCAAACATTTTATATAATAGTTGTATATAATTACATATGTTGAATTTAAAGAGAATTGTCCAATAGCATCAACAAATGCTTATTATAATATAATATAAATAAACCATATATGTTCTCTGAATAAACCATATACCATATATACATTTTCTATATTTTTTTACCTGGTAATCCACAAGCCCCAATGTGAGAACTAGTGCAGTAAATTTTATCTCACATTCACATTACTGTGAGCTGACTGGAGTGTAGTTACAATAGTATACAAGTAGTATACAATAGTTTAACATTTAATTTTTGTAAAGTGCATTCAGGCTATACATATCAGCATGTTCTCTGGGAATTTAACTCGCAACCTTTTGCACAGTTAATAAAATGCTCTAATAACTTAGCCACAGAAACCTTAAAGCAAGAGTTGTAGTAAACATTTTTATTTTCATAAAATAAGTAAACTGAAAACAAACTATATACTAATTGCAAAAACTGATAATTCACACAACAGGTATCTACAGGGAAAGATGGCATTGTTGCTACAATGGGTGGTTGAACATTTTTAGGCACATCAGCGCTATCCTGTCTCAGGGAGTATGAATGATCTTTCCAAATTTGTCCAGTGGGAACATCGTTTGTGGATAAAAACAAAACAGGGACATTTTTTCCCCCTGCAGGAAAATGACAGCTGCAGATGCGAGAATGGACACTGGGTTTCCGGTCAGCTCGTCTAAGGATAAATTCAAAATAAGCAATGTTTTATGGAAGTTACACCTTTACAGATTAAAATTACAAAGTGGGGTGGGGGAAAAATCACACAATAAAATATTTGTATTATATTAGAATGGAGTTTTTCAGCATTTACATTAATCTTCTTCATTGATCTGTCAACGTTTATATAGCACATTAAATATAGTTTACATTTACTACTAAAATAACAAAGATTAATATCAGTTACCTAATGCCTTAACTAATGCTGTTTACAAATACAATCATAAGTGGGTAAAAGTCAAGTTAACAAATATCAGGGAGCAGGACCCTTCTTAATTATATCCAAACAAGTTACAATAAGCCAATAAACCAGGTATTATTTTGAATATCTTAAACACATTTCTCGACTTAACGTTAGCCTTTAATACAACTGCAGCGGATCTAATATATTAAACAGTGGCAAAGTAAACAAGGATTTAGATATTTTAAGAGAAAGACAAAGGTATTTTAGCTGTTGATTTGGTTATGAAAAACGTTTATTCTTGCTAGCCTTTTTAAAACCATCTGACCGTCAAAGTAACAATAGCGTGTTAAGCAATATGCACCATTAAAGTTTCGTCGTGGCCACATTAAGGCAGTAAATACGATGTTCACATGGAAATCATCGTTGTGTGAGCTTATCTTATGGCACGAACCCAGAGTCTCCACTGGGTAACATCGGATTCGGACGGAAAACGAGCATCTTTCATTCGACGACTTGTGCTTTCATCTCGGGACAAAACAAAACACCATTGTTGAACTACAGTCTCTCCACAGAAATAAAAGTGCGGTCAAGCCAGCCGCCAAGTAATCGGTTGCCTTAATATCATAGAATTCTGTGTACAATAATATTTGTAAAAACTACAATTTGAAAAGACTAAATATATAACGTTATGTATATTAACTGAGATGAACGTGAGGGTGAAACGCCGGCAAGTGAGAGATTTCATGGCGTCTAAAGTCCCCGCCAAAGTGATGTAGTCCCTTTTAGCAACTTGTTAGCAACCACCGTTTTTAAGACACAATAAAGTTTAAAAAAAATCACAAGCAGGTTATAACTTGTGGGTTTTATGTCATAAATCAAAACGTGAAAATATTTAGAGGCTTTGTGCACTCTCTGTGGTCATTAAAAATCCCAGGATGTCTTTCGAAAAGAGTAGAGGTGTGACCTCGGCATCCTGGCTCAATTCGTCCATTGGCCTCTGACCATCATGGCCTCCTAACAATCCCCATGTCTGCTGATTGGCTTCATCACTCTGTCTCCTCTCCACCAGTAAGCTGGTGTGTCGTGGGCGTTCTGGCGCACTATGGCTGCCGTCGCATCATCCAGGTGGATGCTGCACACTGGTGGTGGATGAGGAGATACCCCCTGACTATGTAAGCGCTTTGAGTGTCTAGAAAAAGCGCTATATAAATGTAAGGAATTATTATTTTTATTATTATTGTTAACCACAGACCTTATTTCAGGCGATTTAGCAAAAACCCATTCAAAAAACCCATAGACTTTAGGGCGAGGGAACCCGTAGTGCTAAAATGCTAACTCACTTTCGCGTTTTGGCCTACAAAGTGACGTCATAACTTCGGCACTCTATTCCTGCACAACCGGAGGCTGCAGTTTCAGGACCGCAGTTTTAGGACCCTAGTTTTTTTGTGACAGCCCCACCTACCGTACTGGATCAAAACTAATTAAAGATGGACGACGTGGACAGCAATCAGACGGTGAGTACCGATATTTAATTAAGTTTTATTTTATAACGTTTAAACGGTGTGAAGATTACATAGTGAGAACTGCTAACTATGAATTAATAATTAATTCCCACCAAATTAAGAATTTGTGAGCTAGTTTTATTAATTACTACGAAGTTAATTTGTGGCCATGATTTCATAAATCCTTGTTGAGTTTTAATGACGAAGTATTATAAGTGAATCTAGCCTGCACATTAATTAAACTTATTAAACTTAGATGACAAGAGCATGGTTGATGTAAGGTTTGTAAGATTTACCTGCAGCTTAATGTATTAGTGTGAATACTGGCTTAATAGTCGTTGTTTTACCATATTTATGTATAAAATATCTTTCATAATTAAACTGCACTGACTGCCTAGTTGCAGTATGTGTTAGCCTGTTGTTTTGGCATTGTTTTGCAATGATGAATGAGGCGTTTGGATTCAATTGTTTGAATACAATTTGGCTTAATCTGCAGGTCTACTCCACATACAGTCCATTGATATCATGTGTTAGTTTCTGTCATGTTCTGCATGGCCAATATGAAGTGATTTTATGGATTTGGTTAGGTTCATTGTAGGACAGATGATTAAAAAAGGCACTAGGGATATTTTCATGATCTCAAAATATTCTAACAAGTAGGCTCTCTCTTTTTCAAGATACATATAACAATCCAAAAAGGGAGATCCCTGCCCGGATTGAAGAGATGCACCACATGCTGCAAGGACTTTCACTTTTCATATATATATATATATATATATATATATATTCCAGTTGAATATGTTAAACAAATGTTTCTTATTTATCTCTCTCTGTCTCTCGCTCTCTCTTTCTCTAGAGTTGAAGCCTACAGCCATTCTATCCATGAAGCAACTGATGGAAAGGGGGTTCACTTTGGTGCTGTTGTGATGTTGTCGCAAAAATGACACACACACACACACACACACACACATATATATATATATATATATCTACAGTGAGGAAAATAAGTATTTGAACATCCTGCTATTTTGCAAGTTCTCCCACTTGGAAATCATGGAGGGGTCTGAAATTGTCATCGTAGGTGCATGTCCACTGTGAGAGACATAATCTAAAAAATAAATCCAGAAATCACAATATATGATTTTTTTAACTATTTATTTGTATGATACAGCTGCAAATAAGTATTTGAACACCTGTCTATCAGCTAGAATTCTGACCCTCAAAGACCTGTTAGTCTGCCTTTAAAATGTCCACCTCCACTCCATTTATTATCCTAAATTAGATGCACCCGTTTGAGGTCGTTAGCTGCATAAAGACACATGTCCACCCCATACAATCAGTAAGAATCCAACTACTAACATGGCCAAGACCAAAGAGCTGTCCAAAGACACTAGAGACAAAATTGTAAACCTCCACAAGGCTGGAAAGGGCTACGGGGAAATTGCCAAGCAGCTTGGTGAAAAAAGGTCCACTGTTGGAGCAATCATTAGAAAATGGAAGAAGCTAAACATGACTGTCAATCTCCCTCGGACTGGGGCTCCATGCAAGATCTCACCTCGCGGGGTCTCAATGATCCTAAGAAAGGTGAGAAATCAGCCCAGAACTACACGGGAGGAGCTGGTCAATGACCTGAAAAGAGCTGGGACCACCGTTTCCAAGGTTACTGTTGGTAATACACTAAGACGTCATGGTGTGAAATCATGCATGGCACGGAATGTTCCCCTGCTTAAACCAGCACATGTCCAGGCCCGTCTTAAGTTTGCCAATGACCATTTGGATGATCCAGAGAAGTCATGGGAGAAAGTAATTTGGTCAGATGAGACCAAAATAGAACTTTTTGGTCTTAATTCCACTAAACGTGTTTTGAGGAAGAAGAATGACGAGTACCATCCCAAGAACACCATCCCTACTGTGAAGCATGGGGGTGGTAGCATCATGCTTTGGGGGTGTTTTTCTGCTCATGGGACAGGGCGACTGCACTGTATTAAGCAAAGGATGACCGGGGCCATGTATTGCGAGATTTTGGGGAACAACCTCCTTCCCTCAGTTAGAGCATTGAAGATGGGTCGAGGCTGGGTCTTCCAACATGACAATGACCCGAAGCACACAGCCAGGATAACCAAGGAGTGGCTCTGTAAGAAGCATATCAAGGTTCTGGCGTGGCCTAGCCAGTCTCCAGACCTAAACCCAATAGAGAATCTTTGGAGGGAGCTCAAACTCCGTGTTTCTCAGCGACAGGCCAGAAACCTGACTGATCTAGAGAAGATCAGTGTGGAGGAGTGGGCCAAAATCCCTCCTGCAGTGGGTGCAAACCTGGTGAAAAACTACAGGAAACGTTTGACCTCTGTAACTGCAAACAAAGGCTACTGTACCAAATATTAACATTGATTTTCTCAGGTGTTCAAATACTTATTTGCAGCTGTATCATACAAATAAATAGTTAAAAACTGGACATGCACCTACGATGACAATTTCAGACCCCTCCATGATTTCCAAATGGGAGAACTTGCAAAATAGCAGGGTGTTCAAATACTTCTTTTCCTCACTGTATATATATATATATATATATATATATATATATATATATATATATATAAACATTCTTGAATCATTCTTGTGTCTTGCCTCTCAACAACTTTTAAAATGTCGGCTGTAATTTAGTGACTCCATACGCTGATTCCACTTTAACTTACCTGATAATGAGCTAATTCACCTTAAGGAGGTTAATCTATATACTGTATAATTCAAAAGACTAAGACTTTTAAGGTTCTTCATTTTTTACAATTGTTTTAAAATTGATATACATCAATTTTACAAAACTTATATTTAATTTATATTTTGTGTAAATGTGGTGGTTTAAAAAAATATATGAAGTATAAATATATATATATATAAATATATAATTAATAATAATTACTGTCATGAGAAAATGTTGTTGTCATTAAAAAATAAACTAAATGCCGTTAAGGCATAGTGTATTATTTTGGATGATGGTGATTGGTATTCCTTACCTAGTATGGATGATCGATTATTTGATTACTTTTGCCTTGGGACTTTCACTTGCTGGGGGAGGGGGCACGCTGCTCAGAGACTCAGAAGATATTGCAGCAGCTCCGTGTCCTGTGTCTTTTATTGACTGTATATCTCCCCTAACCAGGTATGATATTAGTAAATTGTAGTGGAAATACACTTTATGTAAGTCAAGGCTGTAAAAATGGCAAGTGTCATTGTTTGAAGTGTATGCATTGTGTATTTATGTTTAAAAGTTCGGTTCAAGTTTACCGCGTGTCTAAGTTATCACGTGTACAACTGGTGAATGCTAAACTGATGGCAGAGACCATGCGGTCATAGAAATGTGAAAACGGAGTGAATGAATACCAAACTGGTGTTTCTGAGAACTAATTTAACAATTAAGTTACAGGTGACAGTGCTTAAAGAAAAGTAATCTGTTGATTCATAAGAGAAACTGTAATATGTGTTCATACTAATGGTGTGTAAAGAGATAACGTTAATTAGTTTTGCTGACATGCTTTCTTGAGCTAATTTAAGAAGTTTAAAAGAGTTGAAGACATGGTAAACGACACGTGTGAATATTGTATGCAATATACAGTACGTAGTAGTATTAATGTGTAATTCAAGTTTCTATTGAAATTATTTGTTTAATTGATGGAAACCGTACCTGTTGAGAAACTGTGAGTAATTCTATATATTTTTTCCATATATTGTGTTTTTCTCTAAAAGAGATGTGTTGTTATACGTTTTATATGACATATGAGAATGCAGAATTATTTGCATTAATGTGAGACAATACAGAGACTCAGAAGATATTGCAGCAGCTCCGTGTCCTGTGTCTTTTATTGACTGTATATCTCCCCTAACCAGGCGGTTAGGGTACTACATAAATTCATGTTTAAATGTAAAATTGTGACTCAAAGCACACTTCGTAATTAACCTCTGCTGCATTTTGAATCAAAAATAACATTTAAAAACAAATACTACTGAGATTAATATATTGATGCTATATCCCATGTAACGTGACTGCAAACTAAACCAACGGTGTACTAGAACTGCGGTCCTGAAACTGCAGCCATCGCTATATTGTCCAGTACAGTAGGTGGCGCTGTCACGAAAAACGGGTCCTAGAACTGCGGTCCTAGATCTGCGGTCCTGAATCTGCAGCCTCCAGTTGTGCAGGAACATACTATTGGGGATATTTCTTGAGACGAGGGAAAAAAAGATCGGGGGTCCGTCTCCGTGTGGACGGGGCCGAAGAAGTAACGGGTACTTACGGTCATGGATAGAAATGTAGCGGAGTAAAGAGTACAATATTTGCCTCTCAAATGTAGTTGAGTAAAGTCATGAGTACTCCCCAAAAATGATACTCGAGTAAAGTACAGATCCCTCAAAATTGTACTTAAGTACTGTACTCAAGTAAATGTACTCCGTTACTGTCCGGCTCTGTATATCATGTTAATATATTGCCATAGTTAAATTCCATAACATGCCAATTACATGTGATACCAATTTCACGTGTTCGCACATACAAAAGTTCTTGCATAATTTTTTTCGTTAATTATTTTTGCCTTGATAATAGAAAATATGAGTTATCTCAAAAATGAGATATGAGCACTGATCTATATTATAGATCAGTGGATATGAGCTACAAAATGACCAGATCCTGCCATTAGCTTTATAGAAGACATATCTTGTATGTATAGGGCTTATATCCTGTATATGCAAATATATGCACCTCAATTTTTCCTATATGTGGCATATATACGCATATATGCAGCACATATATTATCATATATGTGCATATACACTGCATATAGGTTTCATATATGCGCATATATCCACATATAGGTTCTTTCCATGTGGGTACAAATTCAGTTGACGCGTGAACTTGACATAACAAAGCCTTAATTTTTATTTTTCTTCTGACACACGACTATAAAACACTTCTATATATCCACTCAAAACATCATATATGCTGTATGTTTTTATCGATAAAATGAGTCTAACATTTATTAAGTGTCACTTACCTGACTCATGAACTTGATATGATGTTTCTCCCGTGAAGTCACTCAGGCTCGTGCACGTGCAGAATGATCTCAGTGTTGGCTGGATTAGTTTTTATTAATTTAGTCAACATTAGCATAACTCACTGTTTACTGGATTTTTTACAGTGTGGGTTACTAACATTCTTTAACACATTTTCTTTCGTGTTAAACAAAAGAGAGAAACTCATTCAGAAAGAGAAAAGAGCGTCAGGGACATATTCACACAAAACATGGATAGGTTACAAATAAATGTCATGGTGATGTAGTTTTCCTGCTAGAAAACATTAAAAACAGCATTCACCTGGTAGATGTGTGTTGAATGAAAAACGTTCTTTTCTCAAAATAAACAAATAAAAATCAAGTAAAATAAATATAAATAACTCTTAAATGACCATCACGTCTGGCATCTTTAGTTGAACGATCCGCTCTGGTTTCTCTAACTCGGTCAAATCCTTGAGAGGGAGTGAAAGGTGACGAGTAGAGATTGGTAGCTGCTGTCTCATGAAACCCCAGACCTCCAGACAGAGCTCTTTCACTTTGGACACAGTATTACAGTCATTTTACAATCAAAATCATGATCATGATGATGATGGTGGAAAAACAAACTGAGATTTAATATATTTAAGGAAAGACCTTACCTTGGCCATTGGTCTGTGCACATTCATCATTCCTGTCTTTCAAAAACACATTATTATAGACAACAATGCAATTACTAATTATTATAGACAGCCGCTTAATTTTATTCCTGAATGAAGCATTTTGAATGAATTAATTGAATAAAAGGCTCCTTTATTAACACAATGACTTACTTCCATAAGTGAAGCATCATTTCATTGATTAATTTCATTCATATTTCTGTATTAATATTGCATAAAACAACCTCATTTCATTATACATTTGTAATTGCTGTGTAAATGCACCTTCAGCCGTCTGATCAGCATTAAACTGTAAATACATCTAAAATCATCTTCAGACGCAGCTTCTATATCTCTGAATGCTGATTTAACTGGTAAGAATTTAACATTAAAGATGACATACAAAAGGTAAAAAGTAAAAATAATAAATAAATAAATAAATAAACTGAAAATCAGTTGCCCCTTATGGGAAAGTTCATTTCTGACACTGATGACACTGGCTTATTGTTCAAAGTGTTATTTCAGGGTTTGGATATGTTCTTATAACTCAAACAAGTTCACCTTCAAATCATGACGTCAAATTCACATTTCACTAAATTCAATCACTGAAACAAGCATTTTGATGAACAAATAGTCCCATCCCAGTTGGATAACATATGATTTCATGAATTTCTAGAAAGTGCTCTATTAATAAAAATATATATATAATTAAAAAAAATAAAAAATAAATAAAACTCTTCATATCTGTCATATTATTTAAGTTCCTCCTTTGTCTAAAACACAGTGTAGTTGAACACAAAATTAAGACTGTATGTTCACATAAATTGATAGAGGTCAGTGCTTCACTACAATACATTCTCCTCGCGCTGCAGTGTGTTGAGCAGCTTTGCTACACAGATTTTGATAGTTAGCTATTGATCAGACCGTGTGCCAAAGCACCAAAGCCTCTGCCTCATTATGGTTAAGCCATTCATAATCTGTCTGTTTAATGAAGAGAAAGAGATCAAATGTAGTAGAAATAAACATGTTAAGAATCAACAGAAGCAGAGGACAATTATTATGAAATAAGTGCCATTTTTCAGATTTCAATAGGGCTTGGGCGTCGTGACATCATTACTTGGCGTGGCCACCACGTTGACAGCCTCCTTTACTGATACTCGGACTACTGTGCAGTGTTTAGACATACTCCCTCTCATCCGTGTGTCTTAATTTGATTAATTAAAAATCTATTTCAACCATGGTAAACCGTTGCTGTATTGTGGGGTGTAATAGCGCAACACATAATCGCCATGGGGAAAATAAAATGAGAATGGATTAACTTTACAACGCTTTCCTGCTTGGAGGCGCGACCACGGAGACCATAACATCTGAATATTAATTTATATAGCTTAAGTTAACATTGAAAATAAGGGAAATTTCTCGGGTTACTCATCCAAAATACGGGAAATTTCAACATTCATCTTTTTGTTGCTATTCCTCTGCTGACAGCAAAAAGTCGTACTACAAAACTGCTGCATTAACTAACGTTAAGCGATTTGTGAAGCTAGGTCTAACGTGACTTTAGTTACAGATTGGCGTGAAATCGTGCTCTCACAACAACCACGCTATCTTAAAAAGCCCAACATCACGCAGAAGTATAAATTGGCCTTAAGGTTGCTCTCAAGTAAGCAAACGATGCTTTGAAAACATGTTTCGCTGGAAGGGCAAGGGGTAGCAACAGGACAACAGTACAGAGACTGACAGGTCGGATCGAAGGGCTTACGGGATATTTTACAGGAAAATACTAAAACGGGAAGACAGCGGGAAAAGAGCTCAAATACGTGAGAATCCCGGATAAAAACGGGAGGGTTGACAGCTTCTAACTACACTTTTGTTAAAAGTAATTACATGTGTGAATGGTTGTTAGCACTAACGTTTACCAAACTAGCAGCAAGGTGTAGCGCAGCTTACCTTTGTCCAGATTACTGTAACGTATACTGTTTGCCGGTTTTATGATCTGCAACTCCTGAACATATCCATTTGTGAACTGCACATGAGACTCCAATGACTTGTAGCTTCGGAACTATTCTGAAGTGTAGGCGCTCACAAAACAAACAAGGTAGCCGAAGATATCTGTAATGCAAATGTGCGGCAACAAGTCTCCGTCGGTACTCCACTATTTGTTGGGAATTTCATATGGATCCAAACCGTTAATGTTGCCGATTTTGTGCACATACCGGTCCCTGACATCCCTATTTTGTGTATCCCTTTAAATCCCACAACCTTTTCGCGATTTTACCATCTTTTCTCTTTCTCCCAACTCTGCTTCTTCTCGTTCGAATTGCTGTTTGTTTACATTCGAGAGGCTGCCAGCAGGACCGCCACGTCCCAGAATGCAACACGGCGCCCAAGCCCTATATATAAAAAAAAAAAATAAAAAAAAATTATTGGAAGATTCCCTGATTTTCAGACACAAAAGTCAGTTTTTGCTCCATCAGAAATGAGAATAAACAGCAAAACCGCTGAATCGTTTGCGAAGTTAAATGAATCAGATTTTTAAACGACTCAGTTGATTCAACTCACTCATTAAGACAGTCACTTGCTGCCACCTACTGGCAGGTGTAGTTTCATATTTAAAAAAGTGTAACGAGTCCAATGAAGGCGAACCGTTGTGAGAACCCAAGTGCTGTTTATTTACAGAGTGATCCAAAATCCAAACAATAAACAAACAATAAACAAAGACTTGACTTGAACAGACTTGACTAGACTTGATTTGACGAGGCATGAACAGAGTAGACTCACCGACAGCAGGTTACAACATTAATACATGACAAGGGACAGTGGCAAAAACATGAGTACTTATAACAGACAATGAGGGTCACATGACATGAACAAACTAATGAGCAAACAGATAATCACATGACAAGACAATAAACCAATCAGAACACGACACATCCACAAGGCAGAGATACATGAGGGCAAGGGAAGTATGACACACAGCAAGAAACAAACTAGAAAATAAGAGACATGAAAACAAGAACATGAAACAAAACCCAAACACCACATTACAAAAAGTATCTTATTTCATTTTTGCAATCATTAAATATTTCTATATTAAAATGTTATATTTAAACATAACATTTATACACAATCCATCTATAAAATACCTGACAGACAGCACCGGTAATATAAAAGTAAACCCTGTGCAGTTTAAAACAATACCTTATTCTTATCTGTACAATCAAAAATGATCAAAGTATTTTTAGTTCTGTTCGTGGTCATCAAGAAAATATTACACAGACCGCACTGATGCTTCGACCCCAGGGGGTTAATGTCCAGGTGACAGTCTTGTTCAAGATGTGTTGTTTTGATTCAGTTGTTTGGAGCTCGTGGAGTTTCCACTGTCAAATACTGTACAATAAAGAGAAAGATAAAATACACTAAGATCTGCTTTAATACAAGATGATAAATGAAAGCATTGACTCAGTAACTTACAGTAGTTTCTTCAGTTTACAGCGTGGATCCTCCAGTAGAGCAGAGAGCAGCTTCACTCCTGAGTCTCCTGGTGTATTATAGCTCAGATCCAGTTCTGTCAGGTGTGAGGGGTTTGATCTCAGAGCTGAAATCAGAGCAGCACAGCCTTCCTCTCCAATACTGCAGTTATACAGCCTGCAGAGAGAGAAGAACATGAACGATCTCTGAGACTGTGTTTAAGTTTTAGTGTTGGAGTGTGTTTGTGTGTGTGTTTGTATGAGCTCTACTTTTTCTATACACCAGGATCAGTGCTATAGAGATTTTAACTTGCCAGCAGCTAAAACATTGAGGTTAAATGCACTCTACCCACATGATTCATGATTGTTATACTGAACTAGTCAATCTGTCATTTTTGTAATTTATCTGTATGTTTAATTTAGTGTATTACAGTAACAATGTAAAGTCTTCAAAGAGCTGTAAAATTGCAGTAAACTACAGGCAAATGTGCTGCCAGTTTTCTACTTTTAATTTAAAGGACAATTTTCATTACACTGTAATTCTATAAGCAGCATGTGTGTATATATATATATATATATATATATATATATATATAAAGAGAGAGAGAGCGCGAGAGAATACTTTATATGTGAAGCTGCCAATTAATTAATGTAAATTTATAATTTTTGGGCACATTCAGTATAATCATTGTATTTTATCATTTACATTTTGATGTTTAAATTAATCGATCACCTAAAATTTAAATTGTCATAATTTTCTTCCCTCCATGTTGTTCCTAACCTGTATGAGCTTCTTTCTCCTGTGAAACAAAACATGATATTTTGAAATTTGTTGGCAACCAAAGTTTTGTGCACCATTGCTTTCCATTGAGTGGACACAAACATTTCTCAAAATATCTTCAGACATATTTTCCAGAAATAAAGTCGTCCTGTTTTGAAATGCGTTGAAAAAAAGTAAAGTGATGGCATCATTTTTGGGTGAACTAGAGTGTGTTTGTATGAGCTCTACTTTTTCTACACACCAGGGTCACTGCTATAGAGATTTTAACTTGCCAGCAGCTAAATCATTATTTTAAATGAACTCTACCCACATGATTCATGATTGTGATGCTGAACTAGTTTATAATATCACATAGGTGATAGTGTTAAAATAAGAGTAACTTTTTAGTATAACTATGACATATATTTTACTTGCGGTTCAGTTCACTTAATTTGGATTGAGGTTTTAAATATTATTGTATCTCTGTTTAATCTGACTCTAATTTTCAAGCGATTATTAAATGTAGAATGTGTTTCTAATTAGTAACTAATCACAAATATTGGTTAAAATTAATTGAGGTATTTTATTATTCTGGACATCCTATTAATTTGTATATTTTATGGGTCTTACTTCTGGTCTCAGTTCCTTCCAGCTATTTTTAACTGTACAAAACAGCTTGTTCTGCTGCTTGATATTACAAATTGGTGTGTCTTACCATATTATTTTAATGTATTATCTTAATTATGAACACACTGGTCTGTAGTGCAAACAGTTTTACCGCTTACTGCGCTTTGTAATTCTCATTATTTCCTTATTGCAGCTAATGAACTAGAAGTCTCACCCATCGCTTACTTCTGCGTTGAAGGATAAGGTGGATACTTTCAATTATTGATTCATCAGGGACCCGTTGTCACATTTGAGTCTCAAACCGACCGGAGTCCGTGGATTTCACTTTTACAAACTCTCCGGTCTGAACTGAACAGATTCACTACAAGGTTAACTTAAATCTTTAAATCACTCGTCTACTGCTTGCTCAGAACAAAAGTGTAGTTTGTTAGTCACTTCAGCACAACTTGCTAAGTCAGTGCTAGACAGAAATCAAAAGGTCTCTGATGATGTTCCTGCTGCTCCATTCATCCATGAGCCTTTAGTCTGTTCTGTCCTGGACACAGATTTGAGGAAACATCAGCCTCCACATGATCTACTAGTCATGATGAGTTCAGAAGAGATCAGAATAAACCAAATATAATGTTTTATTTGTCAAGTAAGAATGTTTTATGTTAACTACATAATTAAACAATAAGTATCCATTTCATAGATAATAAATACATAACATCAGTTGCTCAAAGATGAATCTAAGAGTGAGAGCTGCAGACCTGACAGCAGAAAAAGTAGCATTTATTAATGCTGTTCCTCTTATATAAATACTCCTCAAACAGATTAAAATGTTCAAGACTTGGTGCTACAGTATGTAGAAATACACTACAGTGCTGGTTTTATACAAGGCTCCATCAAAATATTGCAATGAGTACATGTAAATCTGTTATACATGGATTGGAGAAAGATGGTGAATCTGTCATTTTTGTAATTATTTATCTGTATG
>NW_020523629.1:65000-75000 GCF_003368295.1 Carassius auratus
GAATGTCTGAATAAAAGCTAACCTGTTCAAAAATTCATCCTCATGCTCATATGATTCACACGGTGTATAAACATTTAAGACAATACATTTCTTTTCATTAAAATTACACACTAGCCCAATGGCCCAGTCAACATTGAGTCATATTTGATGTTCCACAATATTGCTACACCACCAGCTATCCTACCCCGAACCAGCTTTGTACTGAGGTCAGTAGTGGACTCTCCAGCCCCATGAAAGTTTATGTGTACAGTGTTCAGCTTATACAAATCTTGTTTCGCCAGCCACGTTTCTTGCAAGCACAGAATGTCACACTCATCCAGCAATGTATCCACAACCAGACGTTTTGATATATCAGAAGCAGTATGACCTACTCGCAGCCCGCGGGTATTATATGAGACAACACGCATTTTACAATGTTTTGTCATTTCCAGCCGAGCAGCCGGTCTTCATCCCGTTCTCACCCACAACTACAGCAGGCACACTAGCATCATTAACGTGCAACAGCCCCTCATCTCGAGAGCAGGGGGCATCCTCTGGCCCGGACAGTCTTCCTTCTGATCCCCTAGGGCGACGAGGCTCATAGAAGCGTCGGACAAAAGTCCCAGCGGGCCAAAGCTGCGGATCATATAGCTCGGCCACATCATCACATTCAGCAGAAATACAAAAGGAGCTAAATCTGCTCTGTGTCGCCTCTATTTTTCTGCATGTCACTTCCCGATTCAGCTTCATCTTTAAGTAGTCACTAAGAGTATCGGCATCAACACTAAGATCAAACTTTGTTGCAAATACCTTTACCAACTTTGTTTTAACAGCCAGAATATTACTAACCACACCAGTCCCAATTATGGCAGTTTTCTTTCTCACAAACCTCGCTGGAGTTTTTACAGTGCGAGGTGTGGGGCTTCGATGTGCAGGGTTCTCAGATACCTGCTTCAGCCGGCACCCATCCTTAACCATCATGCTCCATGGGAGAGTCTGCGTTTGTCCCAGGGCTGGATCCAAAGACTGCGCCGGTCTTCCGCCATCAGTCTCACCATGCGCCGCTGACAAACATCCATCAGCCGCAGAGGGAGGGCAGAAAACAGGACCAGGGCCTATTGGCCTCTCCAACACAGCCGAGGAAAGACCTGACACGCTGGGCACAAGACCCAGTTGTGTCTCCACGGCAGTGAGGCAGATAGCATCCGGTTCACAGTGCCCCTCCACAGCTGTCAGCCGGTCGTCAAGTTTCTCAGAAACCTCCCGCAACATTTCACAGGCAGCTACTTGAGTTCCCATTGTTCTTTTTAGGTAGTCAATGTCAGTATTAATTTGCTGCATTTTCCCAAGGAGCACAGACACATCGATGTGTTTAAATGAGACGGGTGGTAGATCATCCAGGAAGATCTCTTCACCGCATTCATTAAGCACTTGCAGACACATTTTGACATTATTAACATCCTTCTTTTGTCCCCTATGGGAGATCCATCGTTTATGATGTGGAAGGAGCTCTGACAAAACTGCCTTTGAGGTCTCAATCCGCTCAGAGTTGAAACTGCTAGTTACAATCGTCACAATATCATCATGGCTTAGTGTTCGCATTTTAATCACAATAAAGTTCAGCAATTCATCTTCAACTACGCCTCTACCGTCTACAGTATGGTAAATCTCTGGTTTGATTCGAGAAAACTCTTGTGTGCACTCTCCCGCAGCACGCCGTGCTGCTGCTGCTGTTGTACCAGCCGCCATCCTGTAGCACAACATCAAGTGATCAGGGTCAGTTCTGGAGCATGTGGAACAGTCTGAACAAGACAAAACCACAAGAGTTAGCCATACAAGATGGTCAGATTTTTACTTTAAGAAGCTCTATACACCTCAAACTGACCCTCTGAATAATCCCAACCAATTAAAAGTCCTCGAAAAATTTAATGCTCTTGAATCATGTATCAAAAATAACCAAAATCCACTAGATTATCCAATAACCCAACAAGAACTTAGTGAAAAACTGAAATCCCTCAAATGTCAGAAATCAAGATGAAGATAAAGATAAAGCCCTGACAGAGGTGGGTAGTAACGAGTTACATTTACTTCGTTACATTTACTTGAGTAATTTTTCAGGGTAACTAATACTTTTCAGAGTATATTTAAAGATGGGTACTTTATACTCTTACTTGAGTAAATATTTTGGGGAAAATCTGTACTTTTACTTCGTTACTGTGGGCGACGCTCCTCTCGTTACTTTATCTTAATGCAATAAATGTTGTAAATGCTTCAGTTTATTAGTGATGGCCGATTCGTGAACGAATCGTTCAATTTAACTGGTTCTTCTTAGTGAACCAGTTGAACCAGTTCACCAAATCGAACTGAATCGTTTGAAACGGTTCACGTCTCTAATAAGCATAAATCCACAAATTACTTAAGCTGTTAACTTTTTTAACGTGACTGACACTCCCTCTGAGTCAGAATAAACCAATATCCCGGGGTAATCTATTTACTCAAACAGTACACTGAATGAAATGCTGTGAAGACCGAACTGAAGATGAACACCGAGCCGAGCCAGATAATGAACGAACACGCCCACTGCTGGAGCAGTTCTCGTTCTCGAGTCAAGAACCGGTTGCTTCGGTTTTCGGATCACCAGTACACTCAACCGAGAATCGTTTCTGTCGGACGCGTCCGATTTGAGAACCGATGAGCTGATTCTCGTTCTCGAGTCAAGAACCGGTTGCTTCGGTTTTCGGATCACCAGTACACTCAACCGAGAATCGTTTCTGTCGGACGCGTCCGAATTGAGAACCGATGAACTGATGATACTGCGCATGCGTGTAATTTTGTAAGTATTTTGTTAAACATCGGAAAGTGTGATAAAATAACTATATTTTATTTTGATTTTTTTTATTGTTTTTTTTTAGATTAATGTTTCCAATCTGTATATTGTATATAATGTATACGCCAAATGGGTTTTCAGGGAAGTTGGACAATAATTAAGACTCTAAAGACTCTTATGTTTAATAGGAATAAGGGATGATTTATGAGATATCTGTACTGTATTTATAGTTAATGATGACACATTCACAAATTGAGTTTGTAGTTAACAGAACATGAACACGAGTAGAGCAGCTGATGACACTGAACTGCAGCATGTGCCGGTTAGAGCGATTCTCGTTCTCGAGTCAAGAACCGGTTGCATCGGTTTTCAGATCATCAGTACACTCAACCGAGAATCGTTTCTGTCAGACGCGTCCGAATTGAGAACCGAAGAACTGATGATACTGCGCATGCGCGATTCAGCGTGAAGCCAACTGACTCACAGCATGTCTGAACCGAAGGGATTCTTTTGGTGATTGATTCTGATTCTGTACTAGTAATGTTATGAGCGCGGGTATTTCGAGGGCTTGGATGAAGGGCAATCTGTCGAAACGTAAGTTCATTTAATAACAAATACATCGCAATGGATTATGTTTAGTAAGTGGATCATGGTTTCTGCGCTGATGACACCTAATTTATTTACTTTATATTTTCAAGACTTAAATCCTCATATGCACATTATTGCTGTTACTGTATTTAGGTGTTGTTGCAAAACTCAAATGTAAACTTTTCATGATTAACAGGTTTTAACTGACTAAAGTTATGATTACTGACTTTATATATTTGAATGTTTGATAGACGTGACGCCATTACGTCATCGCCAATGACGTCATTACGTCGAGCGTGAAAGAACTGATGAACCGGTTTTTTCAACCGGTTTATTGAATCGAACCGTCCGAAAGAACCGGTTCGCGGAAAAGAATCGAACTTCCCATCACTACAGTTTATTCCAAACGCGCAGTCTACTTTTCTCTGGGCAATGAGCGATGCCCATTCGCGAATGATTCATTCTTTTGAGTCAATTCTGTTCAAAGGCTAGATCAAACCAATTGGCAAACGAGTGAATTGGTTCATGAATCAGTTTGAATGATTCGTTCAGTTCCCTGCCGCACGCGCTGAGCGACTGAAGCAGTTCACTCAGAGTTGTAACGTTTAAGAACAGAAAGAGCGTTGAGAACGGGGCCATGGAACTGCACTGAATTGAAAGCAAATCTGCAAAGGCTATTATTTGCTTGCGATGGAGATCCTTATTAGATTAACGCGTGTGCTGTCTACTGTTTAACAGGTAATAACTTGGGCTACAATCGATTACAGTACACGATACCACTGTGACATTAGTTTGTTGTACGTGTGTGGCTTATAACAGAGGGGAGTCAAGTTGAATGCAGCTTCCAAAAGACAAAATCTTAATCGGCTATTTTTTATTAATTTTAATACAATCACACCGGCGTGAGTACGTTCAGCAAGTCATATCATCAGCTGCTAAATTCAGATCTGTGGTCGCTTGCTGGCGCTGAGCCATAGACAGACGCGTTTTTACAGCGCTGCGCATTATAACCAATCACACACGGTTCTGTTGTGTTGAGCTTTTGAATGCAATGGCCAATCAGAGGTGTTCCGATGAGTCATCGCCGGAATGCTGGTGCTTCCTTCACTTGCTCACTGACTGAAACTGAATACATCTTTCTGGCGAATTCTCTCGTCAGAAACAACAAAGTGCAGATGTGTGTACGAATCTTTAATTAAGATATTGATTTCATAGTGTTAACAGTTTCAGTGATTTTAATGGGAGTTTCTGAGAGTGATTGAAATCTATACTGTCAGTGAAAATGATCTTTAATAATGTAAATGTTATTTGCTCTCTTTATGAACAATGAAAGATTAGTAGCAATATTTATATCACATTAACTTTCAATGTTAAATTCACATTTAATATAAAGTCAGTCGTATTAAAAATATGTTATGGCATGACACCTATATCTGTTACTTAAGTAAACAGACAGGGTTTTTATAATGAATTACATAAATTGGAGTAAAGGCTGGTGAAATATATACATTTATACACACACACATACATTACATACATTTTATCTATATATGTAAATAAAAATAGGCTCCGTATATATGACCCAAAGTAACTAGTAACTAACTACTTGAGTAGATTTTTTATCCGATACTCTTTTACTCTTACTCAAGTAACTATTCAAGACTAGTACTTTTACTTGAGTTAATATTTCTAGAATTACTTTTACTTTTACTTGAGTAAAGTTTTTGGGTACTCTACCCATCTCTGAGCCCTGACAAGATAAAGAACGAGATGCTTAAAAACAGCTCTCCTGAATTGCAAATTGCATTACTCAAACTTTTTAATTTGATTTTGAGTTCAGGTGTTTTTCCTGAGGTCTGGAACACAGGATTCATCTCTCCCATCTTTAAAAGTGGAGACAAAACCGAGCCTAATAACTACAGAGGGATCTGTGTAACCAGTAATTTGGGAAAAGTATTTTGCGCTATAGTCAACTCTCGGATTTCATCTTTCTTAAAGCAGCACAATGTCATCAGCAAATCTCAGATTGGCTTCCTCCCTAAACCTCGAACCACTGACCATATTCACACACTACACACGCTAATAAATGAACATGTACACCAGAAGAAAGATGGGAAAATATTTGCATGCTTTATAGATTTTAAGAAGGCTTTTGACTCCATCTGGCATAACGGACTGTTTTATAAAATCATTCAAAGTGGCATAGGGGGTAAAATATATGACTTAATTAAAAACATGTATAACCAAAATAAATGTGCAGCAAAATTTGGGCAGGAAAGGACAGAGTATTTTCCTCAACAGCGAGGAGTGAGACAGAGCTGCTGCCTCAGCCCGACCTTATTTAACATATATATCAATGAACTGACAGATCTACTGGACCAGTCAAACAGTCCAGGACTACAATTATACCACACAGAGGACAAATACTTACTGTATGCATACGACTTACTAATTCTGTCTAAAACACCAGAAGGTCTCCAGAACAACCTCAACATTTTAACTAACTTTACTGCCAGGATTGGGCCTTAGACGTCAGCATCCCAAAAATTAAGATTATGATATTTCAGAAAAAGCCCAGAAATCTAGAACATAAACAAGACATTACTTTAAACAACACCACACTTCAACATACTTTACACCAGGGATAGGCAACACCATCTTGAGTTTAGCTTCAGCCCTCATAAAAACTCACCTGCCTGTATCTATCTAGTAATCCTGAAAACACTGATTGCCTTGTTCAGGTGTGTTTAATTAGGGTTGGAGCTAAACTCTGCAGGATAGTTGCCCTCCAGGACCGGAGTTGCCTATCCCTGCTTTACACTATACTTATCTTGGTCTGGTTTTGGAAATTTCTGGAAATTTCAAATTGGCAATTAAAACATTACTTATAAAAGCCCGCAAGGCACTGCACGCTATACGAATGAAATTATTCAAAATAAACATCCCCATCAGAATCTGGACAAAGATCTTGGATAGTGTGATTCTGCCCATTGCCCTGTATGGAAGCGAGATCTGGGGCCCAGCGAGTAACTCCAGCCATAAAGACTGGAACAAACACCCTTTAGAAGCTCTGCATGTGGAGTTCTGCAGAAGCATCCTTCACGTGCACAGAAACACTCCTAATAACGCCTGTCTCCCCCTAAACTAATCATTAAAAAAAGAGTTTTAAAGTTCTGGATCCACTTAAACTCTAGTTCAGAAGATTCTCTTCATTATAAAGCACTTAAAACACAAAAAAAGAGTGCTCAAAAAAGTCATCTTTGTGTAATGGTGTCAGAGCTGACTAACAAAGCACTCGATATCACCAATCCTGAAAAACATGGAAGAATCAAAGAGATTATGAATGAAGAGAAGGAGACATACATACAGTATTGGAAAGAACAAACCAAAGACCAAAGTCGCCTCCAGTGTTATCTGAAACTCAACAGAGAGTACAGTATGACTGACTATCTGCTCTCAGTCAGGAATATAACACACAGACAGTTACTGACCAAGTACAGACTGAGTGACCACCAGCTGGCCATAGAGAGAGGACGACACAGAAAGAGCTGGTTACCTGAAGAAGAGCGAGTCTGTAACGAGTGTAGATCAGGATCAGTTGAGACTGTGACAAATACACATCTCTGAGAGACTCACTGTACAGTCAAATACAGCAGAACACTCCTGAGTTCCAGTCACTCCAGGAACATGACAAATTAAAAATATTACTTGGTGAAGGACCTGCTTCCTCTGTGGTAGAACATTATATTTACAAATGCCACAAACTAAGAGGTAAAGAGTGAACACATCTACATTAGTAGTACCAACAATGTTTATAGAAATGTATATGGATATATTTTACATGTATTTATTGGCAGACCTTATTATTTTTTCTTATGGATATATATGTATTTTTGTTTTGTTTGTTTCTATTCTGCTATGTACAATGCTTTGACAATATGCATCTATGTATGTCATACCGTTAAAGCAATATGAATTGAGAGAGAGAGAGAGAGTGTGTGTGTGTGTGTGTGTGTGTGTGAGAGAGAGAGAGAGAGATTTAACACAAACTTTATTCAATTATAACAGCATAAATATTAAAACATACATCAAATCCAAATCAGATCAAAATTTAAATCCTCCTCCATCACCGTACAAAGAATTGAATTGTAACACCACTGTAGTTTAAAAGTTTCTATATCATTCATTGCTTTATAATACTTAAACTCTACAACAATTCTTGACTTAATGAGAGCCTTAAATAAAGATGTAATCTCTTGACCACACCTATTTTCGATTCTGTTCCTTCTTGTTTTATAAATTGCCAGCTTTGCTTGTCCAAACAGAAAATTAATCAATTGCCATTTTATCTTTTGCCTCTGATTGTACCCAGCCCCCAAAATAAAAATCTCTGATGTAAACTTTTCCCCACATTTACAACACAATAAATCCAACAAGTTAAAAAGTGCATGGAGTCTTTTACATTCTAAGAAACAATGAAAAATGGTTTCTCTAAATCCACAAAACACACATTTATCGTCAACATTGGGATTAATCATAGACAATTCCTCTTTTGTTAACTTTGTTTTTCACATTTCCACTATGACCGATGTGTGACGAGCTGATTTCTGACCCAATAAGCTGGCCACTGCATTTATATCACTCAGCTCGGGTCCAGCCACATCAATTATGTGTCTCAATGTCACAGATTTGGTAGCACAAAGTCTCTGCACAAGTCCTGGAACATTCCCACTCGCAATGTCCATACGAGCTCCTTTAATAAGAGGTTCTTGTAATAACCAGTACAAAGAATTGGTCTCCTCCATCCTGCACACATTGAACAGTCCCCACACTTTGAAAAGTCCACAGTAAAATTGAGACAGTCCAGCCAGTCGTAATTGCTTCACATCCATTAAAAACAGGGCAGCATCCAGTCCAAGTCCATCCACTGTGTGCAAAATTATTTTTGCCACCTTCCGCCACACCAGTTCCACAGGCCCAGTCAAGAATTTCTGGATGAACTGTAGACGAAAAGTAGCATGCCTGCTTGGTAAGTGGACTAGCCCTTGTCCTCCCTCTTCTTTAGGAAGAAAGAGCACACTCTGAGGAACCCAGTGCAAACTGTCCCAAAAAAAATTCACTAAGATTGTCTGCAATCGGGACAGCAATCCAACAGGCGGATCCACACAAGATAATTTATGCCATAGTGTTGAAGCAACCAAGTTATTGACAATTAAAACCCTCCCTCTAAAAGACAATTGTGAATGAAGCCAATTCCACTTTTTTAATTTTCCTTCTATCTTTTGAAAAACGCCTTCCCAATTTTTTTGTTGGGTATTTAAATCCCCAAGATACACACCTAGATATTTAAAACCATCTTTCTTCCAGATCATCCCACTAGGTAATTTTGGTAACCCTCCCTTCCCACTTCCCAACAGCCAATGCTTCACTCTTCTCCCAATTAACTTTGGCAGCTGAAATTATTCCAAAATCACTAATAACAGAAACCAACTTATTAATGTCTTCTTGTCCATTTACCATGATCATAACATCATCAGCATAAGCAGAAATTTGATGCTGAACATCATTATGCAATATTAAACCATTAATCATGGTTCTTAGTCTATTTAGCATTGGTTCAATGGCTAATGAGTAAAGCATATCAGACAGTGCACAACCCTGTCTGATCCCCCTACTAACTTTAAAAGGGGCGCTCAAACCACCATCGATCTTCAGCAAACTTTCAGTGTCTTGGTATAGCACTTTTATCATACCAATGAAATCAGAACTAAAACCAAATGCTTCTAGGGTATCCCATAAATACTGGTGCTCCACTCTATCAAATGCTTTCTGTTGATCAATAGATATAAAACCTAAATTTACCCCTAAAAGACCTGAAACACTTAAAATGTCTCGTATGAGACTAACATTATCAATAATTGACCTGCCCGGCACGCAATACGTCTGGTCAAAATTAATGACCTGCCCCATCACCTTTCTCAGTCTATTTGCTAAAGTCTTAGAAAGAACTTTAAGATCAGAACACAGTAAACTCACAGGTCTCCAGTTCTTGATCTCCTCCAAATCACCTTTTTTTGGTATCAATGTGATCACTGCCCTCCTACAGCTCAAGGGCAAAGAGCCAACAGACAAACTTTCATTTAGGACTGCCAACAGGTCCTCACCCAGCACAGCCCAAAACTCCTTATAGAATTCAGCAGGGAGTCCATCCATCCCTGGACTTTTTCCGCTCTCCATGCCCTTCAGAGCATTCAGAAGTTCCTCTGTAGAAAGGGGCCTCTCCAGCTCTGCTTTTGAGTCCTCCAGGACATTTGGCAGACCTTCATAGAAGCCAGCGGATAACTCCTTATCCTCTCTGTATTCACTGCTGTACAGTTGGCCATAGAACTGTACAGCTCGTTTTCTGATATCAGGTGTCTGTGTTAACTCTTGCACGTTCTCAGAGCGTAGACAGTGAATATTACGACTCTGACCATTCTTTTTTTCAAGACTAAAGAAAAACTTAGATGGGGCATCCATTTGTGTTAAATTCTGAAAACGAGAACGGACCAGAGCCCCATGCGCTTTAATGCCGAGCAAATCTGCAAGAAGAGACGTCTTAGTTTT
>NW_020523629.1:80000-82500 GCF_003368295.1 Carassius auratus
AGTTTCGTCACAAAGGCATTTACAGCGATTGCACCATGCAGTATTCTCCACTGGAGATCGCCTGCTCTTTTAGTCAATGGTGGTTTGTAGAGTACTCTCCACTCTGGTTTTATTTCCTCTACCACTCCTAGTTTGTCTCTCCACACTGTGTCAATTCTGTCTTTTAATGTATGTTTATTTATTACCTTAACAATGCATTTGTATAAGATCTTTCCTTTAACTGTACAAAAATCAACATTTTCATTTGTATTCAAACACAACAGAGGACTATTATGTGAGGATTCTTCAAGATCAGGTGTACTTCTGATTTCTGGGAAGAGGTCGTTAGCATCAGGGACAATATCACCCATACTGTAACTCTCAAGTAGAGCTTTTTCCTTGGAGTTTAAAACCCCATCCAGTTTATTCAGAAAACTACTAACAACTCTCACTGATCTTATACCCAGATGTATAGCAACAGTTCCTGCATCTTTTAATCCAGGTCCGGCTTTTTCAACAATATCTTTCAATTGCAAAAGTTTCTTTGACACAAGCAAGTTTTTTAGCCCTGGAAGGTCAACTCCTGACACATCAAGGCGACTTCCAAACACCACCGGCTCTTCAAGCAACCAAAAAAGAGATGTGGCTGACTCTGTCCATTCATGTTTAAAAAGTCTCCACACTTTAAAAAGACTTTTATAAAAAGAAGGTAGTCTAGACAAATCCAGGAGAGTATAGTCCATCAGAAACAGTGCAGCATGAAGTCCCATTCCGTTCACCCCAGATAAAATGGTTTGTGCTAATGGTCTCCATACTAGATTTTGGGGACCCATCAGCAGTCGCTGAATGAACTGTAACCTAAAAGTCGCTCCTCTGCTGACCAGATTCACCAAGCCTTGACCTCCTTCATCCCTTGGCAGGAAAAGCACACTTTGAGGAGTCCAGTGTAAATTGTCCCAGAAAAAATTGACCATTTCTGCTTGAAGTTTTGGTAACAGTCCCAGAGGCGGATCGACACAAGCAAGTTTATGCCATAAAGAGGAGCCCACCAAATTGTTAATTATGAGCGTACGACCTCGATAAGACAGTTTGGGAAGTAGCCAATTCCATTTCTGCAAACGTCCTTTAATTTTTTCTAACATACAATCCCAATTTTTTGTACCAAAGTCATCATTCCCTAGAAAAATGCCAAGATATTTAAACCCGCCTTTCTTCCAAATTAAACCTTCAGGCAAACTGGGAGGACTCCTATCCCAATCGCCCATTAAAAGGGCCTCACTTTTTCCCCAGTTAACTTTTGCAGAAGAAATTTTTTTAAAACTGTTAACAATAATCTTCAGTTTTTTAATATCATCAGCACCAGATACAAAAACGACTACATCATCTGCATAAGCAGAAAGGTGCAATGTGACATTACAGTATGGTATAGTAAAACCACACAACTCATTTCTTAATTTATGAAGCAGAGGTTCAATAGCCAGGGAATATAACATGCCTGACATGGCACATCCCTGTCTCACTCCCCTCTGAATCCTAAACGGAGCACTCAAACCACCATTGACTTTGAGAACACTTTCAATGTCACAGTACATGGCCTCAATCATATTTATAAAAACTTGACTAAAACCAAAAGCTTCTAAAGCCTCTCTCAAATATGCATGTTCTACACGGTCAAAGGCTTTTTCTTGATCTAACGAAATTAGACCGCCATTTACACCAAATAGCCTTGCAACCTCCAAAACATCTCTAACCAATGAGATGTTATCGAAGATTGACCTATTGGGTATGCAATAATTCTGATCGGAATGTATTACTTGACTCAGAACTTGACTTAACCTTGTAGCTAGAGCCTTTGATAATATTTTGTAGTCTGCACATAAAAGAGATATCGGTCTCCAATTGCTTATGTTTTGGAGGTCTCCCTTCTTGGGCAAAAGGGTAATAACAGCTCTTCTACAGCTTAAAGGTAACAAACCTTTATTCAAACTATCATTAAGAACTAAAAAAAAATCTTCTCCAATCACTGGCCATAGAATTTTATAAAAATCAACAGGAATCCCGTCAATGCCAGGAGTCTTTCCATTTTCCATTCTCATCATAGCGGTATATAACTCATTTTGTGACAAAGTTTGTTCAAGTATACTATTAGACTCTTCATCAATCTTTGGAAGATCATTAAGAAAAGTAAAATCATTATCTTCTCTTTGAGACAATTCACATTTATATAAGTTTGAATAAAAACCGACAGCATGTTTGCGTATCTCACTAGGCTCAGTAAGCTCTTTCCCTGTGTCTGAGCGTAATGAATGAATGATACGACTCTGGCCGTTTTTTCTTTCCAAATTGAAAAAAAATTTAGATGGTGCATCCATTTGTGAGATGCTTTGAAAACGTGAACGTATTAACGCTCCTTGAGCTTTGATACCCAACAAATCTGCAAGCATTTCCTTTTTGGATTTACTGCTTTCAAAACAAACACCATCACTTGTAGAAGCTGTTGTATTTAAAAGTTCTATAATTT
>NW_020523629.1:87500-141461 GCF_003368295.1 Carassius auratus
AAAAAGGCTTTTAAAGTTTGTTGTTTTGCAGAACATCACAGTTATATCTGACATGAGAATAAGGCCTGGAGTTAGGAGGAACATTTTAAGGAAAATATAATTATAATAATATAATAATAATGATTGTTGTTTCTTCTCAAACCTTGTCTGTGGTGTAAAAACAGCCCTGGCCAAACGCTCCCAGAGGGCATCACTTCACACTTTGATAATTACTGTAGACATAGGTTAAATTCGGCCAGAGCTCAGCTCCGCCTCCTTCAGCACCAAAAAATAATCTCATCGCTCAGATTCTGTCAATTTTATTTAGAAATTCAAGCAATAAATACAGTTTTGGCGCTTGTAAATATAGATCCCTATAGCGTCACGTGAACGGATGATCTCTAGCTAATGAATAATGTTAAATACAGTTTTAATAAATAAAAAAACACATTATATGTCTATTTTTTGCCTTGAGAAAAATGAATGCCTATCTTGTGTAGGCTAACCTAATATTTATCCAATTGAGTCAATATTGAATCAAATCACAAGCACTGAACTGAACTGAAATCATAAAATTTGTGTCAAGCAATAAAAAAAGTATCTTTTTTTAGGACACATTATGAGAAAATGCACCGTGTAAACAATATAAATTGTTGTCACTAAACCTAATACAATCCTGCTTAGTTACTAAAATGTTCAGATTTTTTTACACCAATTTGATATTTAAAAATAAAATATTTAAAAAGTATATAATTATCTAACATCTGACTAATTCAAAATTAACCTCAAAACATTAAATGCTAAATGGTGGTTATATATAGGTCTATCTAGCATTACACAAACATTAGTCAGAAGGTCGTCTCTCAGTGACTGAACAGCCTGACGCGTCTTACAATTCGACGTTGTTACAATGTTATCTGACATTACACGTGTCTGCTTCATTAGAGCCTGTTGTGAGGAAAAAGCTTAACGTAGTTTAATCATAAAAATCAATCAGGAAAAGTTTTTTCATGCACTCAGTTGTAGCATGCAGTCCAGGATGGTCCCAGAGCATGAGCTGGAGCTTTTTGATCAAATAAATGTGTTGTCCCCTGACACCTGGCCCTCTCCAGTGCCACAGCTGTATGGAGAACAAGAATTGAGGCAGCTGTGTGATAGTCTGCCAATGAACTACTGTAGTGTCAAACAAGGTTTCAGGGACTACAAGGAAAACCCAAACATGACAATTAAAGAGGGTCTTCTGAAATTAAAACACACAGTAGATACACTGGCTGTGAGCACAGCTGAATGTGAAAGGGGATTTTCAGAGATGAATATTATTGTTACACCACTGAGAAATCAGCTGAAGATTGTCAATGTGTCCTGTTTGATGTTGGTAAAGTTAGTGGGTCCACCACTAGAGATGTGTAACCCAACTCAGTTTGTTAGGAAGTGTGTGATGACAAGGAGGTCAGCAGACCGTGCTGTCTGTAGACAAAGACAGCATAAACCAGAGGAGCCTGCATTTACTCCTGTTTGGAGGCTGATGAATGCATGAATTGTAGTATGTGAATAAGTAAATGTGATGTATTTAAAGTGTAAACTGTTACGTCTGCACAAGTGTTGTTCGGTTTGTTTCATAATGCATTGTACTGTAAAAATAGACCCTTTGGTGTAAAACACATTAAGTCATTTTATGGCTAATCTTTAATGATGACCACCGTAAATAAGGGCTCCCCTTCCCTACAAAAGACAATTTAACCACTGACTGTAGTTACCATGTTCTGAACATCACATCCTGTCTTTCCCCCCAGATCTAATCTATCTAGATGGTTCAATAAAAATACTTGGACTTTATATCTAAAGATTACCTCAACTAAGCACCAGCAAGCTTGTTAGCTAGACAGTTAGCATCAGCTAACAATATTTACTTATTTTCAGTTTGTTATGAAGAAACATTCATATCTGTCTACTCGGCTAGTTAATCCAAACAATAAAAAATGTATACTGTTGATAAACAATATGAAAACAGACGTCACATAGGGCTAATAAAGCTGTTGTCGTTAATTTGTGTTATTTTAATGTTTTGTGTTGGGGTTTTTTTTTTTAACCTAAAACATGAGTGACACTGATGGATGTGTCTGACTTCACGCATTTCAGTGGACTTGAATAGATCACTCTTTACAGCGGGTTTAGATCACAAACAACTGACAGTTTTGACCTAAATATAATTTTCAGTTTCAATAATTAATCCCATAATTCGACATTAATAACTTACTTTTAGCAGCATCAGTCGCGCGCGCCCACAAGATCTCCCGGTTCTTACTTGTGAATTCAGTTCACTGGAGACTCGCACTAAACGGTTCATTTGAATCAGTGAGTTGTCGACTCGAGAACAGCAGCAATCGAATCATTCTAATTCCTGAATGAATCGTTTGGTGCGATTTGAGAACCGATTTAAAAGGTTCATTGAAAAGAATCAGTTCACCGCTTGAATCAGACACCGCTTCTGCGTCTCAGAGCACGTGATATATTATAAGGAATACAAATATGTTTTTTTTAAATGTAGAGAAGTAAAAGCAGTGGTGTAGATTAAAAAAGTCAAATAATATCTTTCATCTTGCATTTGGGATTGAGCGAGCGAACCTTGTTCACAAGAGGCTACTTATACTAACTTCCTACTTTATTAACTTTCTAAAGCGTTACATTTAGTGGTAAAACAAGTCAAAAAATGCTTACAATAGATGGATCTGGTCTGGATCCGCTCTTGCTCACTCACAACTCTCTGAAGCAGTGTTGCCAAGTCTGCTTATTATAAGCGACTTTGGGCTTGTTTTTGTGCAAAATCGCTTACAAATATTGGTAGTCGCTGGTCACATTTTTTTGGGCTTGTTTCTAAAGTGTAGTTGCTTATTTTGGGCTTGATCCCAGCTCCATAATAAGTTGTCAAGCAGATATTTTCTATATGTTATTTAAACATAGGAGTTTGTCTAGCCTGTTCTCTCTGTCCCTCCCCTTTTCCCATACACACAGGAGACATCAGAGCTTTTTCCCACCCACATCCTGCTTCTAATTGACTCTGATCCAGATGGCAACGAGTACTAGCCAATCAGAGGCAGACCAGGGACACCTGTTTTTTTTTCTGGTTAGGAAAACGTCGTGAGTGACGTAAACTTTAAATAAATGTGCGCGAGTTGCGACAGATGGTGACTGAAGGACTGTAGGAGAGTTTTTATTATGCAATAATAAATAAAGAATTTGTGAATTCAGGATGATATTCTTTTGTGTGAGCAAATTTTAATTATCAGCTGTTTACTGTGTATATAATGTACTCTGTACATCAGTCTATATTTGATATCCCATCAGTTTTCTAATGTTAAATAGTGTTAAAAGGTGGTTTAACTCCCAGTTTACCAATCTGTCCACATGGATGTAAAGTGACAATCTGTACCCACATTTTAAAATCGGTCCCCACGGATTGTAAAACCGTGCACACAGTTTATTTATTTTTGTCTTCCCAGAACCTAGGCGGGCTCCTCAGGAAAAAAGTCGCTTGTTTTGGGCTTGTTTTCACAGGCCCGGTTGCTTATTTGTCTCGCGAGATCTGACAACACTGCTCTGAAGACATCTTTCACTTCGGAAGCGTCTCGCAGCGATCACAACGGCCGCTAAACATCATGAATTATACATGAAGACATTCATATGAGGATTTTAGCAGCAAATTAGTCAATCGGAGAACAAATTGTATTTTCGAACATGAAAAATTTACCCAGGTCCGGACCTCGAGGATAGCACACGTACGTCGCGGAGACGTCTGTGCGATGTCGTCTTTTGCATCTGGCAGATGTATATTTTAGGGCGTTTGCTCATCTGGCATACGTCGCCGAGACGTCCCTGCCAGCTGTTAAGACGATGCCTAGTCTATGTATTCCAGACGTAAATAACTTAGAACGTCTAGGATCCGCTCTTTAAACGATGTTAATCAGATGTTCATACGTCTGCAAGATGTCTGATTGATGTAGGATAGACATCATTTTATCAAAACTTCCCCCTCCCATTATTTTAATAAAATACCTTTGCGATGTTTTAAATAATCCTCCCTCATGCACGTTACAATTACCAAACATAATAATTAATAAATAAACCACACGATCAACTAAAGAACATACATTTGTTGATTTTATTTATATATAAAAAAAAAAACAGGCAAAAAAAAAAACATTTGATTTATACAAACAAGATAACAGTTTATGCCAACAACAATACACTATTTGTAACATATATACAGGCATTCAAAAAAAAAAAAAAAAAAAAAACAACATAAATTAAATCCTCCCTGGGGCCAAGCGAAGGAAATCTTTAATAAATTTTTCCGCGTCTGCTTCGGTTGGAGACAGAAGGACGGGGTTCCTCATAGCTGAAGCTGTATGTTAAAAGAAACAATTACAAAAATGTAAAAAGATCGAGCAACATGCTTTCACTTATATTGAAATGAACGTCAGATATTTTTTTCTTTATCTGGTTCTTCTGAATAAATTGGACAAAGTTATCTAAATAGCATAAAGAACAAATAATATTAGCTGCTGGTTCGACGCCAACAGCCAAACAAGAAGAAGCACGTGAACTATGCACGTGAGTTAGGGTGCATGCGTCAAAGCTCTTCCCGCGTTATTCAACTTAACCATGTGCCCTGCTGTGCAGAATACACGTCTAGATTAGTTGCAAGGGAGGATTTGCTTAAGGTACGTGTATATTTTAAAACTAATTGTTGTGTCAGCGATCGGTTTTATAATAGCTTCCAAATTAAGTTGTGTATGATGACTATCACCTGTTTGTTAATTAGCGAGTAACGTTAACGTTATACCATAAGTTGTTTCGCGTGCGTTTTGGTTGGGCAAATGGATTTCTAAAGGGGTTAACTGATGTTTTAAGTCTAATTTAAGTTTTTCACAAGTAATTTTTTCTAAATATTTTTGATAATGGCTGATGCCACGTCAGGTTATGTTTAACCAATTTGAAACCTGTTATACATTATTTTAGTTGTACTGATTAATGTTGTAATGACAGCTCCGCCATTAATTCTATTGCTTGTATTTGTACAACATTATTGAACTTGCCTACTAGGAGCGCTCCGATGTGTGATTTTCGGATGCCTCTCTTGTCTCCCCTCCCGCACCAGTTCAACTGTCGGGCGACGTCAGTGGAGAACACCTTGGAGCAAATCCTCCATACAGTTTTCTTCATGCTCGGCCCGCCACTGATGGATAATCTGTTCACCTTCAACAGGTACATTTTAAAGTAATATTTTAGCATTAAATTGACCTGTATTCTATACACATCCAATTAAAAGATTGGAACAATTAAGATTTTGTAATTTTTTGTTTTGTTTTGTTGAAAGAAGCCTCTCATGTTCACCAAAGATGCATTTATTTTATTGAAAATGCAGTATAATTTAATATTATGAAACTATTTATAGGAACTATATTTAACCATTTTAAAATATAACTTATTTTTGCGATGCAAAGCTGAATTTTCTCAGCAGGATATGATCAAATCTATATGCTGATTTGCTGCTCAAGAAACATTTATTATTATTATCAAAGGTGAAAATGGTTGTACTGCTTCAAGTTTTTGTGTAAACCATGGTGCACTGCTAGAACAGTGTTATATATTTTGCTGACTTGTGTACTTACATTATCCGATTCCCAAATGTTTCGAAGAATGTTTAAATCCAGAGAAATAAGCAATTTTAACTAGTGACACAAACCGTGTCCATATGTTTTAATAGGCCGGTGATGACCACACAGAGTAGGATTATAATAGAACTTTCAAATACATCTAGTATGATACGCCAACATAACATCTGATTTTAACCACTGCAAATCAGCGTTATTTCTAATTTTCAAAGATTCCTTGAAAAAATAATTAATTATGGTTTCCATAAAATATAATGAGTAGCAAAAACTGGTTTTGATGATAATTGACACTGATAAGATGAACCATTATTAATAACTGCAATTAATAATTGCTATTAACTGATCAGCATATTCTAATGATTTTCGAAGGGTCATGTGACACTGGAGGCTGGATTAATGAGTATATAAAAATATTTTAAAATAGCTTATTATTGGAATGTTTCAGAGTATTACTGTTTCTGTTATATTTTTCATAAATTTTATACATTAGCAAGTAAATGCAGTGCGCATTAGAGACTTCTTTCAGCAACATTTCAACTTAATCATTCCATGCTTTTGACTGGTAGTGTGTAAACATGCACACACATGTTAGCACACAAACAGTTTGTTTACATTTTGTTAGTAGTTGTAGGTTTGACGGTTTCAGTGATTCTTACCATTCTCTGCATAAACCCTCTGTCTACCAATCTTTGTTCCAGCCTATCTAGGTCTGCAGTAGATGCTAGAGGAAAGACACCACCCTCTTCCTCTTCAGCTATCTGCATTTGGGGTACAACACGCCTGTTCCCCACTAGAGACTGGACCAGTGAAGTCAGATGGTTGATCTTCATGTCCATTTTCTCTAGTGTTTCCAGAATTGCCCTTTCTACAGCTGCAATACATAAGATAATTTAACTTGGTATGTAGCTTTGATGAATGAAATGATGCATTTTGCAACTTATTTAACAACTTAATAAATAACGTACGTGTACATTGACTTGGTACAGTACTCAAGACTGGATTTTCCTGTCTCCCACCAGAAGTACCTGTAAGTATAAATTTACTGTAAGGTTTTAAATGTTAGATGTAGTGTTACATGCATCTGCCTTGATGTTATCAAAAGAATGTCGCATTATTTAGGGTAAAATGTTTACCATTTTCAAAAAAAATTTATCCTGACCCTTATATGCATTTCAGTGTTTTCTGGTTTGCTAAAGAGCCTCACTGGAGCTCAAAATGGAGTTGGTAAGTAAAAACTTAAAGTAAGCTAATGATGATGGTTTTAACATCAATAATAATAAATAAAAAATGGGTAACTGGGTAATGGGTAAAACACAATAGCCCTAGGACGGCGGGCTAGCGATTTTGCGAGCTCTGGGAATGTTTTCTGTAGTCCATATCTTAGTTTGATTTGTTCTTGTGCACAGTTACATTAAACCTTAAAGTTAAGATAATCTTTGTCTTGTGTAGCCAGGCCTTCAGGCTGACAACAGAAGGTCTGAACCCCTTTGATTGGCCAAGGACTACCAGGTAAAGCAACCAATGACGATTCATTGTGTGTAGCATCATCTTTAGGGGCATGCAGATGAAAAGTTGATGCCACTCCAGTAACTGACTTAGTTTAGTTTATCATGGTACGCACTTATTGTCAAAGTTATAAATAGGGCTGGGTATAGAGTTTGATACTTTTTAGGCACCAACCGAAATGCCACGATACCATCGAGTATCGATAAAACGTCTTGTCATTCGATACCAAACTTCGATACCTAAGGGGTTAATCTTGTCAACATCAGTGAGCCAATAAGCCTGCAGCACTAGGTGTGTTCGACAAGAAGCGGCAACGCGCAGATCGATTGGTGTTGACATCTGCGAGAGCAATTCAAAAACCTAAAAAGCAGTCTGCTCTAACTCTCTTGGTCCTGCAAGGAGCTGCGTCAAATCGAACACACCTACTTGTTTACACCGTTTACACTCAGAGAGATGTGGCTCACATGTAAGGCTGTAGCGTGAAAGTGTCCCAACCCCCTTATATAACCTAAAAATTAATTGGAATTTAATACTTTGGGTTTCGTTAAATTAAACCTACAATATAGTAATGTACAACTAACTGGACTCCCTGTGTAATTTATGGCACTAGCTGAAATGTTTTATCCATTAAATAATTTTGGTTATAGTTCATTTAAGAGAGACCAAATTTGTTCAGTCAACCACTGTTTACTAAAGAAAGCAATTTTGATTATTTTTTTCTCCTGCTATACTAAAATCATACCTACCATGACTTCAAAACCAATGGTATGTACCAAATAATAATTTTTTTTTTTTTTTGGTGTAACTTCATTTAAATTATTTTTGGAATGTGATTAAAATAAACAATAATGCTGTCATGTCCTATTATACCCTAAATTTTTATATAACATTAAATCCATAACAATATTTAATATGATTTGAAATGGTGTGCAGTTTGATTTAGTTCAATTCTACTAAAACGTGCAGATTATTGTACTTTCAGAACAAACTGCTTCCTGTGAATGTTGCAGTCCATCATGTCTGTATTCCTGGACATTGTTCAAGTTATCAGACATTGTGTTTTTCCCCTTCTTAACTTACTCAGTGTTCTTCCTTGGTGGGCCCCTGAGGGTCTCAGGACAGAAAAGGTGTGCTCTATGGATTAAACAGATCATGCATCTTATATTATCTGTAAATTAAGTTTTTCTCATTTTCATCTCCTTATGCTAATTAATGCTCTTGTACCTTGTGTGTCAGGTGGATGAGCACTCCAGCCGTCACCATGATGGTCTGCCTGAGAGACGCCCACTGGAGCTGAGAAAGATAGACTTGGTGAGATTTGCTTGTTACTCAGACAAGTAAATGCACATTAAAATTCTAGCTAATTGAATTTCAGAAAATAATAAAAACAAAGAAAAATATGAATTCAAATCTATTTTTAAAGTAAAATCATGGCATCAATACCATCCAGAAGAAAATAAGTCAGTAAATGGTAACATGTACACAATCAGTCAAAGCTTTTTGAACAGTAAGATTTTTAATGTTTTAAAGAATTATCTTATGTTCACCAAGCTTGCATTTATTTGATCCAAAATACAGTAAAAGCACTATTACTGTGAAACACATTTTTGCTATTTAAAAAAAAAAACTGCTTTATACAATAGTAGGGGTAGAGATCTTTAGTCACCTTACTATCCGTTCCGATTCTGGGAGTCACGATCCGATTCCAGAACGACTCTTGATCTACTTTCCCCACCTTATTAATTAGTTTACCAACTTGAGAATCTTAAAATCCTTTAAATATATAAAATATTTAAATATTCTTACATAAGTAATTTTACAAATTGAAAAAAATAACTAAAACAGTTGTATGTAAAGAATTGTAACCTAATATAACATAACTAACTAGCATTCATTATAGTATATTTATCTGTCTAAATCATCTTGTCTCACTTACAGATTTGACTTGTAAATGAAGAATGATAGCCTTTTGTATTGAATTGCATTGCATATCAGGGATGACAGATTGATAAAAAGACATGCTATTTGTGACTAGATGTAACTTTTGATACTTTCCAGTTAAAGTGTCTCTCTGATTGATTTAGCCCTATCAGTACGGCTCCCATGAAAAAAAGAAATAGTGAAGACCTCTGACAGTCTTACAAACATTTAGTAAGAATGTAGTAGAATTAGTAGAATGTCATGTTACATTTTATGTTATGTAACATTTTCACTGTTTACAATGGCAGGGCCTGCCATCTTGTCTTTTTGGCTTGTTGTTTCTGATTGCACTTTAACCTCAAGAGGGAAATCCCGATCAAATCCCAGAAGGTAAAATCAAAACAAAATGAAGTTATAACTTGTTTTGAACAATTTCTTTGTCATTTGAATATTGATTTTAAGTGTTGGGGGGTGGGGTTGATTTAAATCGTAAATCAGATTTTTTGTGAAAAAATCTGGGATTTTTTTTAAATTTTTTTATAGGCCATATCACCCAGCCCTACTAGGTTATTAAAAAGCTGACTTTTCACAGTGTATGCTCCTAAACCAGGGGTGGCGAATGTTGGTCCTGGAGAGCCGCAGCCCTGCAGAGTTTTGCTTCAACCCTAATTAAGCACACCTGAACAAGCTAATGAAGGTCTGAAGGGTTACTAGAAATTTACAGGAAGGTTAGTTTTAATTCGGATTGGAGCAGAACTGCTGCGGCTCTCCAGGACCATAGTTAGCCACACCTGTCCTAAACCCTTCTTACCCAGCTATTCATGGTAGATATCCATTTTATCATGTGTTCATTTGTGTCATTTCAGATTACAACACCTTTATAGCGATTAAATGTAACTTACTCAGTGTTCTTCCTTGGTAGTCACCTGAGGGTCTCAGGACAGTAAAGGTGTGCTCTACGGATTAAACACAAAATATTATTCCGTTTTAGATTGTGTGAAGGGCTGTGAATGCTGCGGTCACAAGACTTTGAGCATGCAAAGTTTCCTTGGATGCTGCAACAATTGTGATATGATGTCATGCTCTGCAGTGTTGTTTTAAAAACTAAAAAAAAACTTAAATTCAACACACAACGCATAATAATAAATTTAAAATGTAAAAACACACAATCTACTCCACTTTCCTGCAGCGCTGCAGTTTTACATCCATGTTCTTTTAATTCAGCTATTATGCTGTGATGTATCAAACTGCTATTGGTCATACAGTTTCACGGTCAAGAGTTCAGCAAGCTTGAACTTTAAAATGCAGCGAAATGCGAACCTTTTCACAAAAGCTTGCGTTTCCGATTTGATGCATTCGCATGCATATTAATGGAAATCAATGGAAAGAAAAGTGCAGTGTGACCACCCCTTTATTCTATTTAATGTTCTTGTACCTTGTGTGTCAGGTGGATGAGCACTCCAGCTGTCACCATGATGGTCTGCCTGAGAGATGCCCACTGGAGCTGAGAAAGATGGAGTGGGTGAGATTTGCTTGTTACATTTTGCAAATTAACAAACTAAGGCCTGCAACACACTCAGCAGCCAGAATTCCGTTTTATAAATTTTTGGGGTCTAAAATCTTGAGCCATGTGAAATCATGCAGATCAGTATAAGAAAATTTGAGGGGAGTGGGGTTGGTGGTCATGATGTTCGAAATCCAGGGTTTTTCCTGGGTCAAAAATGGTCTTCGGTTGTGGCTGACGGTCATCCACACAGTAAAAAGAACTCTATCCACGTGATTTGCAAAATACTACAATACATTTTAAATAAATGCAGTGAAACAGTATGTGAATTTTTACTTATTCTATTAATTAATGAAATATAAAAATAATCACTGTCAAGTAGGGCTGGAACAGAATATTCGATTATTTGAATATTCGTTTGGTGGGTTGGCATTCGATTTTGAGACTCGAATATTCTTTTTCATTCAACCTTGAATATGAATTGAGTGAATGTCATGATCAACGTGAGGCGTGCCGCTTCTAGCTCCAGGGTTCGTACAAGGTGCTTAAAGTGCTTGAAGTACTTGAATTTCACTTTTTGAAATTTAAGTCCTGGAAAACCCTTGAAAACAACCATATTTTTGAGAGGGTACTTGAAAAATACTTGGATTTTTAAAGGGCAGTATATAAGAAATAAGTGTTGAATTAACGGGGAAGTCGTGGCCTAGTGGTTAAAGAGGCTGACTCCTAACCCTAAGGTTGTGGGTTCGAGACTCGGGCCGGCAACACCACGACTGAGGTGCCATTGAGCAAGGCACCGAACCCCCAACTGCTCCCCGGGCGCCGCAGCATAAATGATACCCACTGCTCCGGGTGTGTGTTCACAGTGTGTGTGTGTACTCTGGATGGGTTAAATGCAGAGCACGAATTCTGAGTATGGGTCACCATACTTGGCTGTATGTCACTTTCACTTCACTTCATTCTTTTTTTCAGTTGGTGCAATTCAACATGCTTTTTTGTTTCAAAGACATTTGTCATTCATTTTTTTCCATATGTGTGTGTGTGTGTGTGTATTTATTTATTTTTATGTGCAGCCTCAGTACATTGTATCGTTAGACACTTGATCGATGTATCTATCCATATCGATGGGTCCTTAATAACTTTGCAGTTATTTTGCAGTTATTATTCACAAAAAAAGATCAAGCACAGATTTATGTGCAATTAACTTACTCTGGGCTCTTCCTAGGTGGTCCTCTGAGGGTCTCAGGACAGCAAAGTTGTGCTCTAAGGATTGAACACAAAATGTTGTTCAGTTTTTAAGATTTATTTAAATGCTGTGAATATGTTTCAGATTTCCTTTATCCATGATTATGGTCTTTTACCTTGTGTGTTAGGTTGATCAACACACCAGCCTTCTCCGTGATGGTCTGCCTGAGACATACGCAGTGGAGCTGAGAAAGGTGGAGTAGGTAAGTTGAATCAAGCAGTTTAAGTCGGTTTACAATGGTTCATAATCTTAAAGGGACAGTTGCTTACAAATAAAAAATGTTTATTGTATAAAGTGATTATGACTCTTCAGAAGATTGGAATTAAACCACTCATATTGTATCCGTTATTTCTACAATCTCTGTATGGACTATGGAAATGTAGGAACAGAAATCCCTGTGTTCATTGAAGACATTTTTATTTGTGTTTTGAAAATAAAGTTTGTGGGTTTAGAATGACATGAGTATTCACAGAGGTTTCTATGAATGAACTAACCCGTTAATTGCATCAAATGCTGATCTTCCTTTAGCTTTCCAGCTAGCCAAATACAACTAATTATTTACCTTGAAAGCTGGGGAGACTCTCACACCAGGTCTGCTGTTGGTCTTCCATGTCCCTTTGTTGCTGATTGACAAATGCTGTTGACAATTGGGGGGGGGGGTATTTCACTTTTGGTGTTCTGGCTGTTATGCACCTTTAATCTTACTTATTTCATACTGGGTCATTCTGTGTCAGATCAGCCAAATTTCAGAAACTTCCCTGAATCAAATTTGATATTTTTGATAAATCTTAATTTTGACCCCCCTCTAAAAAATAATGGATTACACAGTAGATATAAATCCATGATATTCATTTTTTATTTATTTCAACAGGGAACCAAAAAATATATATATATATTTTACTTTCAACCTCTGGTTGAGTCAACATGGAATGTGTACTTTTATTTATAGTATTCATTTTTTTTATTATTATTTTTCATTACCTTTTTTGTTGCGTTTTGGAATTGCTGGAGGTTTTGGTGCAGGTGGAACACTTGCTTTGTTTGCAGCTTTTCTTTTTTTAATGGGTGGTTGATCTGCTGCCTCTTCATCTGACGAGTAGATATGATCGGTACTTGTTTTCTTTCTAGGAAAACAAAGATAAAATAACAACTGCACACATTCATTGCCTCTTTGTGTTATGTAGCTCATAGAAATGTGCTCAATAAATGTTGTGCTTTATTTCTCCTTAAAGGGTTAGTTCGCCCAGAAAATAGAATTCTATCATTAATTACTCACCCTCATGTCGTTCCAAACCCCTAAGAACTTAGTTTCATCTTCAGAACACAAGTTAAGATATTTTAGATGAAATCCAAGAGCACTATAGTGGTTCAGCTTTAATTATGAAGTGACGATAATACTTTCAACAATTAATTTTTTTCTGTGTCAGTCTCTGACATGCATTCACGAGAGGTGCTGATGCAGGAGACAGCATTTTGACAGAGACCCGAATGCGCTATTTTAACAATGACTTTAATACCTTTCTGTGGTGGTAGTGGCATTGATGTCTATGGGGTATTTCATCAGTAATATCTTCATTTGTGTTCCAAAGATGAACGAAGGTCTTGTTGGTTTGGAATGACTGTACCAGTCACACTGAAGCTCCTATTCAATAACTTATACCATGGTCTGTCTGGATATTCTGATTGGCTGGCAGGTATGTATTAAAACAGTTTATACTATGGGGCCGTTGAATGCTTGAATCTGATTGGCTGACAAATGTTCTGAGGTGTGCAATTATTTTCTGGGAAATGCACGGCGAACGTAGTTCCAGGCAGCTGAAAAATAGTGAAAAATAAAAATAATAGAAAAATACTGCATATCCGAGGTGTAACGCATCACAACCTCGGGTGTGCATTATTTTTCTAATAATTCAACTGCCTGTCGTCAATTATTCCTTAATGCACAGGTAGTTCCAAGTCAGTTTATATCACCGTTCTGTATTAATGCGCTGATTTCATTGACTTTCAGGAGCATAGAAACTTGTTTTTAATGCTGTCCTGTGATTTTTATTAATAAAATAGCTTAGATACTGGATTAGGGTAAGGGATAAGCTAGCTGTGCATTAAACGATTCTAATGCACAACGTGGAGGCAAAAAAACACTCGACGTTAAGTGCATTAAAATCGTTTGCCTATCCCTTACTTAAATTTTAAAGATAGATGACATATGAAGGCAAATGATGCTATTTTCATTTGACAAACCATTTCTTTTGTCTTTTTGTGAGGACTTACTTGGCAATCCTTTTTCCTGTAATTTCAGGTTCTGAGTTTATGTCAGAAGTGTAGCTGGCCTTCTTCCAGTTGTTGGCTACATTCTGAAAAGATGCTGGAAAAAGAAATGCAGGTATGGCTCATTTTTGTTTATTAAAGCTATGTGAGATCATGTTTTACAGTGTGGATAAATGATGTGCAAACATTCTGAAAAATGAAATACAGGTCTACTCTGGGCAAGATCATGTTTAATTTACAGCATCATTTACTCTTACCTGACTCATGCAGGATTCTTGCTCTGTGTCGGGTCCACCCTTTCTCTGGCTGTGGTGCCTCCATTGTCCTAACACTCTTCAGCAACCTGTCAAGGTCTTTATATGGTGGCCACCAGGAGTAGCCATCTGCATACCAGGACTTGGCAGCTGGTCCAGTCGTCCCTTCTCCCTCAAACTCCACGATTAGGTACATTTTTTTTTTCTTTCTTTTTTTTTTTTTTTTTGCAAGTCTGAAACCCATATTGTTTATTAACTGATTAATTTTCAACAATGTAATTGAAATGCATGAACTATGAAACAAAAAGTGCTGATAAAGAATTACTCCGTATGTAAAAGAGGAACTGAAACTAATTGATTGTGATAGGGGACAAGAAAAATTTTGCTCTCTATTTCCTCAAACTTGCAGAAATCAACTGTTGTTGAGAGGTCATCCACTAAATGAATGCCAAGTGTAGAGGATGGCAGTGGATAGTCAAAAAAGGATTCCTGGTGTTTGAAGGTACTGTAAGCTACATACATTTCATCCCTGAATGAAATTATGTTTTGCAGCTTAGCAACTTTGCCGCCAATGCAAACCTGACTGTTTGCCTGATCCAGTTTCAGAGTGTGAGGGGTTGTTCTTAACTCTTTATATTGTGTCGCCTCATGAAAGGATGCAGGTAGAGGACCAGTCGCATGTTGTTTTTTGAGCAGATGTGGCCTGGTTTTTTTTTTTTTGCAGCATCTTTGCATTTCTGAGAATCTTTTTATTATTTGACTCAGAGGGCATGTTGGTTTCCTCAGAAGTCTTTTGAGTTTGTTTAGGTGATTCTCATACTTGAAAGCACTGAAGTTGTCAAGGACACCATGCTTTTTCGCATCATCTGCAAGATGTACGAGGCAGAGTGCATTGTAGGACAAGAATTGTGGACCATACAGTTGACCAAAGTGAGAGACAACGAGCACCAGTAAGTCATTGGCATAATCACAGTATTCTTCAATCAAACTGTTGTTGCACAGGATGAAGATTCCCACAAAAAGTAGCAAGAAATTTTTGTACACCTCTGTGTTAAGAAGATCTTTCATCATGACAGGTCCGGTATACAGTAAAAACTGCCTGAACTCTGTTGCCTTCCACCTATCAATTTCTCTCAGTGCCCTTGGTTTCCGTGCAAACTCCATGGGCACATTTCTCCGAGCATCTAACAGTCTTTCTGACAATGTGTTTATTTGAAATCCTGACAGCCTACAAGTCAGAGGACCCATCTTCAGCCACAAGAGAAGAAGCCGTCTCATGATGGTGCATGTAGTCGAGGGGGAAACCAGAGACCATGTTTAGGGATGTTTCTTCAAGAGGTGATGGACCATGATGATGATCAGCATCTGTCTTGTTTCTGAAACTCTCATTAGTTCTTAAAGGCATGTCAATTCTTGGAAATGTCATTCTATTTTCTAGGTACAAACCATCCTGTGTGCATTTTTCACATCCGTGATAGCCTGTGTGACCTTTAACATTTTTCAGGAATGCACGGGCAGGTGCATCGCAGACCATCGAAGAGAGTAGTAAAGTTAACATCACTCCTTCAAATTCAAATCCTTTAGCTAATTAATTTACTTCAGAGATGAATTCTTGAAGGTACTCAGCTACGGATGTAGGTTTACTTGTGCCACAAAATAAACCTATTGTCACTGGTTCCTCTTGTTTGATGTTTTGCAGTGTCCCTAGGATGGGCCAGAACTGTGTTGCGGAGCTCTTATAGAGTGGCAAACCATCAATGCTGACCTGAAGCTCCAGCGTGTGAATGTTGCGCAGAATGTCAACATTCTGATGTAGCACCTCTGCAATTGAATTCAGCACTCCAAAATGGTAATACTGGCCACCAGCCTTGTCTTGTATTTCAGGGTTCAAACGCACAGTCCCTAGCAGTGTCCTCGAGTCTTTTGGCAGATTTAAACTGTGTAGCCGTAGAATGTTGAGCAGTGAATTCAATGCCACATGTGTGATTTTGTGTTCAGTAGCCCAGGATGCCAAATCATCTTCTAGAGAATTTGGATCTGATTCTGATTCTGTGTCTGATTCACTGTCATCAGGAACACTTCTATCTTCAGTCTCATCAACATGAGAGAGACCGTCCATAAATGTTTCTTCATCATCATCATTTTGACCTTGACAGGTGTTACTGTGCATCAAACCCAATTCCTTCCCACAAGTCGTTGTCTGTATTGTCTGCAGTTGCTGATCCACCTTGTCCTTTGCTTTTCTTCTCAGTGTCCACTAGGATGGTTCATTTGAAGCTAATTATTAAGACCTTAATACAAACAAACTCATTTTTTGTTGTTTGTTTACTGGCCTACCAAGTCATGTGCATTAACATAATTAATGTACATACCTTTAGTTGGTTGACGGATGGTAATGGATAACTTTCTGTAGTTAAATTAAACAAAGGACATAGTTAATTGCTGAAATTTAAAATAACTACATTTATAAAAAAAAAAAATACATTTTATCTACGTTTTCAATTGTACTGATGTGTACTGATGCATTTTATGGTTATATAAATAGTTTACAGTACACTACAATACAGTATATCTGATTTAAATCAAAGATTGACAATCTTCCATAATTGAGGTTTAAACAGATTTAATTCTCATTTCAACACATTATGTTCTTTAAAGCATCATCAGTTGCACCTAAGAGATCTGCTCACATAAAATTATACATTTACACACAAGTTTGGTACTGGTAAGATTTTCATGTTTTTAAAATAAATCGTATTACTTAAGGCTGTTTATTTGTTGAAAGTTCACTAAAACCAAAATTGATACATTTTCCCTATACATGTATTCAATGTAAATGTTTTCACAATTTTGTGCATCAAATCAGCATATTAAAATGATTTCCAAAGAATCATGTGATCACAGAAGAAGTCTGTTCTGCTCTAAGGTTGCATTTATTTGATCCAAAATACAGAAAAGGGGTAATATTGTGAAATATTATTGGAAATTAAAAATATGGGTGTCTATTTTAATATACTCTGGTATATTTTTTTTCTGTGATGCAAAGCTGAATTTTCAGCATTCCTCCAGTCTTCAGTGTCACATGATCCTTCAGAAATCTTTCTAATATGATTTATTATCAGTGTTGGAAACAGTTGTGCTGCTTAGTATATGTATATATTTTTTTTAATTATTTTGTTTAGTTTTTTTCTTTTGAAACCAGTGATACTTTTTCAGGATTCTTCGAGAAATAAAAAGTTAAAAACAACAGCACTTATTTAAAATAGAAATCTTATATAACAGAAATAATAACGACAGTGCACTTGGTGTCAATCTAATCTTCAGGTGAGAGTTGAATGGCGCTTCGTGTCTCGCGAGATTTTAATTAGGTTTCCTCTGTTTCAAGGCATGCGATTGGCTGTTAGGTGCTGATGTCGCTTTACTGTGGCGCTGCAAGAACAACACCTATTCAACTGAGAAAATTGATCAGCGTCGTGATACGAGCGAAGTTTGAATGGTTTGGTTTGATAAACTTGAAACGAAATCCCGCAACCTTGAGTTTGTTAAACTGTTATCACTGAACAGGCCTTTTTGTGATTCACGAAATGCGTGTTAATACCAGCTGGAAACGAGGCCTGCGCTTGTGCTGTTGCCAGGGTCGTCGTCTCGAAGGTAATAATGTTTAACACCTGTTAACTGCATGTTCAGGAATAGTGAGTCTAACATATATGTTTAGTGCTTGTGTAACTTGATCCGGGTCGCTGTTATAACGTTAGCTCAGAGCCTCTGTTCATGGTTGACTTGCCTTAACATTTCTCAGAGCTGGTGCGTTCAAGTCACGTCGGATACATCGTATTGAGTTAAACGCACATGAACGCCACCACAAAGTTGATTTTGATTGCTTCCATTGTCCTCATTTGTAAGTCGCTTTGGATAAAAGCGTCTGCTAAATGTAAATGTAATTACGAGTGGGAAACTCAATTTTCTTTAAGCTCCGAGTTGGGGGCGTGTCAATGAGAAACATGACAGAATCGAAAAATGCAACGTCTGTTGATGGTAATTTTTTAGTTGAAATTGATAGACAGGATTGCAATATAAGTTTTTATGCGATACAGATTCAAGTGGCTTCATAAATTATTTAAAAATAATTTAATTTGCAAAACACACCTGATGCAAATTATTTGCTCTTCATTTTCTATAAGTAGAGTTAACAAATTATATTTTCTTGTAATTTATTAAAAGAAGGTACACCGCTATCTTGTGCCGACTAAACTGACTTCAACGCACCCGACGTCGTAATTACGACTTGTCAACTCGTAAGTACGAACTTCCCATGAGGACTTGAGCAGCATACACCAATCCGAGATAGCCCCTTATGCCGTCCGATAATACAGCTAACTTGTAGGAATGAATGAAAACGAGTGAGCAATTTCGGACAGCCGCTGAGTGTAAATCTTACTTGTAAAATAGGAGTGAATGAGTGCACTTGATAGCGTCCACTCAGGTTTTGGACCACCACAAATGGGTGTCCTTCGAAAAGTATCCTATTTAAGGGTACAGAGTGGCGATTTAGATTCAGCACGAGCTATGTATAGCAACATTTTAAATTTGTACATTATTTCCCTCAGTGCCGATAGGCCTAAACCAATGAGTATTGAGCAGAGCAGCGCTTCAGATTTTCCCGCCCGACCGGTGATTGGAGCCGCTCAGAATGGCGTTTAAGTGAATGAGATGACGTACGTTACCTCAGCTGTTTCGCGAGGGGAAAAACCGTGCCCTTAACATCTCGGAATTTAGTTTTAGTTGGGTTGTTTGTATCTGTAACTTTAATATTTAGTGTGTGTCTGTGTTTACATGTATAATGATTTTTATCTCGAATATAATAACTTAAAGAAAGGGCTGATTAAGCCATATAAATGTTACTTACCAACCACTTGACGAACTGATGACAAACTACAAACAAACTTAAAGACAAGTAATTAACTTTTAAAACAACAGTAGTAGAAACAGACTTAATGATTGAACAGGAACTTAATATATACAATTGGTGCTATTTACAGGTTATTAATGTGGGAAAAATGATCCAAAAATGTTGAGGGTACAGTAGGCTGAGGAAATCACAACGGTCATCTGATACAAATTACAACGGTCACCGCATATATGTAGCCTACGGTCACGTGACATTCATTCGTGTGGTTTTTTTTTTTTATTATTATTATTATTATTATTATAATTTTTCCTGAGCTGTATACAGAAAACCCAATGTGCTCATGTTTAGAGAGGTTATAAATATTGCTACAGTTTAATGGTTAAATATTGCTTAGTACAGGGTTTTTTTTTGTTTGTTTGTTTTTTGTGTTACCTCAAGGACATAATGTCAAGGGCTAACGTTACTTGTTTGCTACCTTTATTTATTTGTAAATGTATCCTGGTGGGTTTTTTTTTTTTTTTTTTTTTTTACTTTTAATCACCATATGTTGAAAATATTTTAAAATATTTTCATATCCTAGTTCAGTTGTTTTTATTTTATTAGGTTATTTTATTAGTTATTATATTTTATTAGGCATTTTAAATTTCATTTGACAACCAGTACTAAAAGAGTATGAAAATATTGAAATGTGTACATTTATCTTTTTCTCTCTGTGTGTCACATTACACTTGCCCTGAATATTTCAGTGCCACACAATTTAAGAATCAGTTTGCCACAGTGGCAACATAATGGTTTGATTTTTTTTTTTTTCATGAAAATGGATATTTGACAGTAAAGTGCTCAAGTTGGGATGCAAATATAAATTTGTTTAAAAAACATCTGTGTTAAAAGTGTATAAAAAAAAAATCAACTAATTTTTATATGAAAATATTTAAGTATTTTGACAGCTCATCTGACTTGGTCCTTCATAGCCTTTGCTTTTCTTTATATTTGCTCATTAAAACTTACCATATGTTATTCCATAGTACCATACATTTGTAGGTCATGGTAGCCACAGGTAAAACCATGAATGGTTCTCACTACACAGTAAGAAAAAAAAAACTGTTATAATAATAAAAAGTCTGGTATTCATGAAAAACAGTACCCTAAACACATTTAGTATGGAGATAAATGCAAAAATTACCATAGCTTCATAACGAACAATAATTCTGTTATTATATTCCATTATTTCTGTAACAGTTAATACAGGCTTGAGTCCTGATTCACAGCGGATGTCTGATGGCAAGTTGGATATATTGCTTCTCCACACAAATCCACTGTAAGATTTATGTTCTACACTTTTTTTTAAACTATTATATCTATTCCTTTGATATATGAGTGATGTGTCTGTGACATTTTCTTTAACTCTAGTTTCCTTAATTCTGCTGCACCAGCTGTGGAAACCTGACCTGGTGAGGACCCTCCTTTCCATCCTCAACCATTGAACCTCTTATCACACTCTGACGAGGTAATGAATTGTTAAAGATTCTGTTGTTGGTCAGTGAATGGTTTGTTTTAAGCTGAAACTAGTAATTTAAATCATTTTTCTGAACAATTTGATAACAGCTATATATAACAGCTATATTCAGGGTGTCTGCAGGTCCTCAAAAAGTCTTAAAATGTCTTAAATAGTGTTTTCCTACTATGAGGCCTTAAAATGTCTTAAATTCAGATTAGATAGGTCTTAAATATTTTTGGTCACATTACCGCTAAAAAATCTTCAGTCTGACGGACCATATGACTGTTTACAATCATTGGACAGACAAGATTTTTTCTTCCCCGCGGTAAGTTACTGCGTCATCAGAGAGAATTGCAGTAAGTTAGCAGAATACAGAATACAAGTTCATGTTGAGGCTCACTCTGTTTGTCTCTCTGTGAGAGACTTCAGAACAAATAAGCATAACAGCAGACATAAACTCAGTAGAAACACATGGAGGTAGAAATTCAGAATGTTTAGTTTATTCATAACATGATATAGTTAAGTAACACTATGAGAGTGAGCTATTTTGCTCAATATTCTCACGATGCAAAAAAACATTGAAAACACCTACAGAGTGCACGCATTACGTGTGTGCATTTAGGGTGCACTCTTTCACTGCATGATTCAGTTTATTAAAATACATTCAGAATGATCACAAATTAAAAGACATGGGGGTAGAACATGTGTATATTTATACCACTTAAATATAGTTAAATTTTGGTAAATTTCACATGGAAGAGTGCCTTTTTTTCTTCTCCAAAAATTACCATTTACAAATGTAATGGGTTTTTATTTTTTTTAAAACAGTTCAATAAACTATAAATTCTATTAAGAGACTTGTGTTTTAGACACCATATTGTCTGTTTTTGCTCTATTTTGCCAACAAAAATAATTCCAAACAGCCACAGCACTGGTTTGCATCTCTGAGCAACATGATGGCTTTTTCTTCCTGAATGAATCAACTGTTTAAATGATTCGGTTCAATCACAAAGACTCGCTTATTAACAGTGACCTGCTGCCACCTACTGGCGGTTTTAATTTCACATTTAAAGTATCTTCCTTTTTAAATAATTTCAAATATCAGTATTCAACGTTTTATGTTTAATATATCAAAACATTATTTAAGCATTTGTAACTGCATGTTAAATACATTCATGTTCTGGTTTAAACAGTGTGTAAATGCATCTAAACGCCACTTCAGGTGCAGCTTATGTCTGGATTGCAAAGATGAATGTTGTTGATACTGATTTCATTTGCTTGGTAACAGCCCAAATGTCTTATTTTTCTAATTCAATGATTAAATGGAAGAATTTGATTCAAAAGATAATGCAAACTTATAGAAAAAATGGCTTTATAATGGTAAAATGCCTATAAAAGGTAAAAATCTATTTAAACTTAATTTCTATCTCACCACCACACAGAATATGAAAAATATCAAAAACTTTAGGAGTCAGCTGTCCACGAAAGTCCTTAAGATAACATAACACTCAATCAGTTGAATGAATGATGAACATTCACATTTGTGTCTCATGATCATGTTTAGCAATGCAGTGGTAGGCTTATGCTCCCATTTTTTTCATTTTTTTTTTTCATTCTTCTCCATCATAAAAGGTTATCATCCGTGTCATTATTGTTAATCCAGCACCACAAGACAGAAAATCACTAATTGCGTTTGAATTTTTAGTAGTTTTATTAACAATGTTTTTTTTTTAAAACACTCCTGATACTCACACAATGACAGTAATTTGAAAAATTTTAAAAAGGCACACAAAAACAAACAATAAAACAATATTACAACAAAAAGCAATGATACAGTTATTGTAAAAATATTAAACTATTTATAACATAATGTTTTATAATGTATATTGGTGTCACTGATTAAAGTGTTAGAAATTCATACAGGTTTGGAACAAAATTACAAATGACTTTGTTCTGGTGAACACTGAATAATTTTAAATAATATTTGTAACCAAGCAGTTCCATAGTATTTTTCCCCCCATATAATTTTTTTTCCCTACAATGGAAATCAGTGGTGCCCAAAACTGCACCATTTTTGGGGAACTATCAAGTCGATTATTTCATTTTTATATGATGTGATGTTCATTTTGTATACATTGTTACATAAAATGCTCTTACTGTTTCTTTTCTTCACCCAATACCTTAGGACAAACCAACCTGTGATCTAGACTCCTAGATCCACCCCTGGTCCACGATCATTCCCACACCTGTCTCTCATCACAGTCCATCACCAGTGTCTGCACCCTGCCTACTGCTAATATTATGGATTTCTGTTCTGGATATGAGATATGCCATTCACAACAATCTCTACATAATATCAAGCTCAAATAATTTAGTCCTGCCTAACAGTTTTCCTGATTTGTTACTGTTCACAATGTAGCACAGTCTCGCCTACCTTTGTGCATTCAGTTGTTAAAATATGTCCTTATTATTTGATTGTATCTCAAGTTTATTATTTAAAAGCAAATTCACAATCTTTCTCGAGAAGAGATAATAGGTGTGTTTGACTTGAAGCAGTGCTGTGCAGACCGATCGAAGTATGACATCAAAGTACCACGAGAGCAATAAGACTGTAAGACAGCTTCTTATGCTTTTGAATTACTCTCACGATACTTTGTCATACTTTAAGCAGTGCTGTGCAGACCAATTGAAGTTGAACACGTCTAAAGTGTAAACTCTCACTTGTCAGCTATGGGACTTCCTGCAGTAATATGATGAGCAGGTGTTCAGTGTCATCATCTTACTTTATTGAAATGCTATATTGAACTGGATTCAGGTTTAAAACTGTTTAACTGGGAAAGAAGAAATTATGTGTCATTAATGTTGTGAGGCTGCATAACATCTGGTCAGATGAATGTTTGTGTAGTCTGTTTCCTCCTGAGGTTTCTATCTTGTATAGTTAAATATCTAAAAATGAGTGTCTTTGTAACCATTCTCAATAGATACTGAAAGCTTTTTTTTTTTTTTGGCGCTTTTAAACAAAATATTAAATGTAATCTGTGAGGTAAGCCATGGCTGGGTGTACATTACATAATTTTAATATATGCTGTGGAGGTAAAGAACTACATGAACAGAAGCCATGAATCACCCCTTAATTCTAATGGTCAGGGGTGATCAATTCTGTTCAAATTCAACACTGATCCAACAGCCCTGTCTGTAATTAACCAGTGCTCCTGAAGTTCATAAATAGCTGGTTCAGTAGTGTTTGAGAAGGATTGGAGCTGAACTTTCCAGGAAGTTGTATAGTTATTTAGACAGGTAAGTGTTGAGTGTGATTAATTATTGAGTAGTCTATTGCTCCTAATTATTCTGTAGTTTAATTATAGGCAGGATGTACAGTAATTGCATTAAATACTGTATAGACTATAGAACATTTGTCTAAAACTAGTGAATTTAACAAATATCTCAAGTTTAACATTTAGATGTGTGTGCTTGACAGTCCAAGAATAATTTATGCATTATGATTTGAAACATTAAGCACTATTTTTTTAGAGTAAATAGTACAGTAATGTCATTTACTTTGGAGTTACTTGCTCAGCATCAAATATATATGTATGTGTGTATATATACAGTGTATATATATAGGTTTACATTTAATCGTTAATTCCAATCACCAAGCTTGTAATGTTGAACACTTAAAACCTACAAGTAGTCAAGGATCTTATATGCTCTCTACAAAATAACTTGCATACACGTTTATCTCTTATTACAGAAGAACCAAACTAACAGGGATAGTTGGACAAACATTTAAAATTGCATGATGGATTACGTGGTTAAAACCCTTTTTGTGTTTTTTGTCATTTGTTTCCAGTAAAGAAGGTTATAAGTCACCTTTTGCCTGATCATTTAGAGCAATGAAAAAATGTTGGTGCCTCCTTGTGTGTTAAAAATGGGACAAGTATGGATCCATTGATGCAAAGTCTATCTACAAAATAATGTGATGTTTGAAAAGCAAATATCACAGAATATGAATTTTAAATAATCGTTATTTCTTCGCGTATTTCCCTAATGAAGTAGCAGCTGGTCTGCAGCTTCCCGTCCTAGACGCACATGCCGGCATATTTCGGGTGCTAAAGAGACGTCGTATAGATGTCATTTAGAGGTAGGGAAGACGTTTCCTTTAACAGCTCAAGCAGACGATCTACAGACGATCAAAATACGACCATAAAAAAAGAATACGATGTTTATCAGATGATGCGCTCTTTAGCAGACGTCTCCGCGATGTACGTGTGCTATCTGGGAACGTCGTGAGTGACGTAAACTTTAAATAAATGTGCGCGAGTTGCGACAGATGGTGACTGAAGGACTGTAGGAGAGTTTTTATTATGCAATAATAAATAAAGAATTTGTGAATTCAGGATGATATTCATTTGTGTGTGCAAATTTTAATTATCAGCTGTTTACTGTGTATATAATGTACTCTGTACATCAGTCTATATTTTATATCCCATCAGTTTTCTAATGTTAAATAGTGTTAAAAGGTGGTTTAACTCCCAGTTTACCAATCTGTCCACATGGATGTAAAGTGACAATCTGTACCCACATTTTAAAATCGGTCCCCACGGATTGTAAAACCGTGCACACAGTTTATTTATTTTTGTCTTCTCAGAACCTAGGCGGGCTCCTCAGAAAAAGTCGCTTGTTTTGGGCTTGTTTTCACAGGCCCGGTTGCTTATTTGTCTCGCGAGATCTGACAACACTGCTCTGAAGACATCTTTCACTTCGGAAGCATCTCGCAGCGATCACAACGGCCGCTAAACGTCATGAATTATACATGAAGACATTCATATGAGGATTTTAGCAGCAAATTAGTCAATCGGAGAACAAATTGTATTTTCGAACATGAAAAATTTACCCAGGTCCGGACCTCGAGGAGAGAGAGTCTAGAATCATGATCGAGTCAAAGTTACTCAAAACAAACTACTCCAGGAAAGAACAGATACTTGAAAAATTAACTTAAGTACAGTAACGAAGTTAAAACTACTCCGTAACTGACCACCACTGGTCATGAAACTATACAAGATAGCCTTATCCATGTTAATATATTTATATTTTTTAAAAAAAAATTCTGGAGAAAAAAAAAAAAGAGTAAAATGGCATTACCATAAATGACTGTCACATGATTACATGCATCTGTTGTTCTTCAAGTGGCTTTGACTAAATATATTTTCCTTTTTCCTCAGTTTTACTAAGATTCTCTAATAATTTAATTGAACTGGATTATGATACTGATGAATTATTAGATTGAAATTGAATTATTTTCACTTATTCCAACAAATCTGAATGCAACTTTTAAGTGATTGATGATGATCTCAATCCAATATTTGTAAAATCAGAGTCACAACCCTGTTCCTGAAGAAACCTCAACTTTGCAGAGTTTGGATGAATGTCTCTTATCAAACACACTTGATTCAACTCATCAGATCATTAGTAGAGCGATCTGTGATGTTAGCTGAGTGTGTCAAATAAGAAAGAGCTCAAAATATACAGAAACAGTGAAGAGAAACACAGGCCTACTGTATAAAATAAAGTCAATAAAACAAAGACACTGTAAAATACTCACTAAATCTTTCTAGATGCTTTGATCACTGGCAGCAGCCTCAGAAGACATTCTTCTGATCGATCATATTTCCACAGTTTAAACTCATCCAGATCTTCTTCTGAGTTCAACAGCACAAACACCAGAGCCGACCACTGAGCAGCAGACAGAGAGACTCCATCGAGACGATCAATACCTGTTCTGCTCAGGTATGTTTGTACTTCCTGCTCTAGTGAACGATCATTCAGTTCATTCAGACAGTGGAACAGATTGATGGATTTCTCTGGAGAGGGATTCTCCCTGATCTTCTGTTTGATGTATGCAGCTGTTTCCTGATTGATATCAGAGCTGCTTACTGTCTTTCTCAGGACGCCTTGTAAGAGAGTCTGATTAGACTCTAGAGAGAGACCGAGAAGGAACCGGAGGAAAAGATCCCAGTGTCCGTTCTCACTCTGTAAGGCCTTGTCCACTTCTCTCTTCAGTAAACTGATCATTGGTGACCTGAACACATTCCTCAGTCCTGTGTTTTGTTCAGAAAAGGACAGCAGCTTGAATAAAGCAGCAAGAAACTCCTGAATACTCAGATGAACAAAGCTGAACACCTTCCCCAGCTGCAGTCCAGACTCCTCTCTGAAGATCTGGGTACAAACTCCTGAGTACACAGACACTTCTCTGACATCAATGCCGCTCTCTTTCAGGTCCTCCTCGTAGAAGATCAGGTTCCCTTTTTCCAGCTGTTCAAAAGCCAGTTTTCCTAGAGACAGAATAGTCTTTCTAGCCTGATCAGGATCGATTTCATATTTCCCATCATACTTCTATGTCTTCAGTTTGGTCTGAAAGATCAGGAAGTGTGTGAACATCTGTGTGAGAGTCTTGGGGATCTCTGCACTCTCTGCTTTACCCATCATCCTCTCCAGAACAGCGGCTGAAATCCAGCAGAAGACTGGGATGTGACACATGATGAACAGACTTCTTGATGATCGGATGTGTGTGACGATTCTCTCAGCCAGACTCCGATCATTTATTCTCTTCCTGAAATATTCCTCCTTCTGAGGGTCGTTGAATCCTCGTACCTCTGTGAGCTGGTGGACACACTCAGGAGGGATCTGATTGGCTGCTGCTGGTCGAGAGGTGATCCAGAGGAGAGCAGAAGGAAGTAGGTTCCCCTTGATGAGGTTGGTCAGCAGCACATCCACTGAAGCTGATTCTGTCACATCAGACAAGCTCCGACTGTTTTGGAAATCTAGACGCAGTCGACACTCATCCAGACCATCAAATATGAACATGACTTTGTAGTCCTCATAATCTGCTGACTTTAATTCTTTGGTTTCTGTGTGAAGGTGGTTTAGAAGATCCACAAGACTGAGATGTTTCTGTATCAAGTTCAGCTCCCTGAAAGGAAGTGGAAATATGAAATGAACGTCCTGATTGGCTTTTCCTTCAGTCCAGTCCAGAATGAACTTCTGCACAGAGACTGTTTTTCCAATTCCAGCGACTCCTTTAGTCAGCACAGTTCTGATGGGTTTGTCTTGTCCAGGTGAGGGTTTAAATATGTCATTGCAGTTGATTGGTGTCTCCTGTGTCTCTGGTCTCCTGGACACTGTCTCAATCTGTCTCACCTCATGTTCATTATTGACCTCTCCACTGCCTCCCTCTGTGATGTAGAGCTCTGTGTAGATCTCATTCAGACGTGTTGAGTCTCCATGATTGGACAGTCCTTCACTGAGTCTCTGATATTTATCCTGTAGTCTGGATCTGAGTTTTTGTTGATACACAGGCATCAGTTCTGAGCAAAATAAATAATTGTTGTTATTGGCAGAGCAATATTTTAGAAATGTATTTTTAGGTTTGATATGTTAGATATTAGATTGTGTCGTGACATTCAGGAACATTAGTGACTGAAGACAGAAGGTTGATAATAAAAACACAGGCTATAATCTGCTGATCCAGAGCTCTTACTGGTCTGTAGTGTGTCAGCGAGGTCTGTCTGGTTCATCTTCCTCAGGAGGAGCAGTGTGATCTTCAGAAGACCCTCTCTGACTCTGTTATGACCCTCATCATCATAACGGTCTCTTTCAGAGCATTCTGGGTAATCTGGACTCAGTAGTCTCTTAAAGCTTTTTAACTCAGAGATGATTTTGTGCTCAAGCTCCTGAAATCATAGTAAATATTCAAACAATAAACCTGCATTCAGTCACAGAGAAGGTGAACCAAAGGATCAATACACAAGAGTTAAAGCATGAATATTAATAAACATCACTGAATTATATCAGACCTGCTAATAACTTCACTGTATGCTCAAACATCAGCGTCTACAGATACTGAGGTTAAAAGAGAGAGTTTGACTGGATTGGCTGTTTGTTAGATTGATGTTCATCTTTGTGCAGCAGTCAGGTTACATATGGATTCATCTTCTCTACTTTAGTGGACATTGATCTGCTTTATAGTGGCCTACAACTTATCTTACGTGTGTGGAGGAAAGTAAATATGACTATTACAGAGAGGATTTCATAGATTTCACCATTTCTTAACACTTTTTACCAGAGGATTATTGTGTTCACACACACACACACACACACACACACACACACATACACAAAACCAACCTTGAAAATGGAGTCTAATTTCTTCTTTGCTGTATGTGATTGCGGTCCTTTATGTTTTTGACTGAAGTTACAGAAATATTGACTATTTTAGTAATAATGTATTTAAAACACATTGGTAAATTAATGAATATCATAAATATTTCTGATACTGTAAACTAAACAACACCTCAGATCAGCAGATGTGTCTCCTGAGCTGAATTGCATTGGTTGTCCCATTGACTGGTCACTCTTGATGGACACACAGCTGGGTTCAGGAGATTCATTCTGACACAGACTGAAATATAACAGAAATACAAACTGTTTCTGTAAATCTCACTCTGCTCTGACAGAAACACATTCACTGTTTCAATCTCCCTTTAATGTTCATCTTTCACTTGAGGAGTTTGTTGTTACTTGAGAGTTAAAAGATTAAAGTATTATTTTTCTATGAATAAAAGGAATCTGCCCCATGTGCTCTTTTCATTCATATATTACAGAATAAAATGGACCAATACACACATATAGATAAAGACACAGACACATCCAGCAGCAACAGAGACAGCTGGTGACAATATCCATAACACACCACAGCTACAGTAAATATGAGACTCATAATATCTCACCTGGACTCAACAGAAGAGTCTTCCTCTCTGCACAGATCTGAAACATCCATCGCTGGGTTTTTCCTCACAGACACATCCATGTGTTCAGATAAATCTGATTCACGCCCCTGAATCTGACTATAAATGAAAATGATATTGTAGTGTGCATTTATCGTTTCTGAACATTAAAAATGTGAAACATTTCAGGTTTTCTCACCTCTTGACTGTCTTTATCTGTGTGTCATGTTCTTCAGAGAGATTCATTCTGGAGGCCATGGTTTCATCTAAAAGCAGATCCAGATGTTGATCACAGAGTCAGTTATGAATCAGAGATTAATCAATCTCAGTAGTCAGACATCAGTACTGACTTGAAAAGTGTATTCTTCACATTTACACAGAATCAAATTATAAACAAAGAGCATAACTAATTCAGACAAACACTGTGTTAAAATGAAAGTAAAAGTTTAATCTGACGATTTACAGACTCTGTGTTTTATCTCCTAATGTCATTTAAACAAATATCTGACACTGCTTTTTTTGTACTTCACTTTAAACCAGTCAGGATTGATTTTAGCTATCAAAGATGATTGTTAAATCGTGATACTCACTGTGTTTTTCTCTCTTAATGTAGTTCACTTCCTCATACGATAAAACAGACCCGCTGTAATAGTTTCACTTTCATGAATCACCTGACAAGGAGGAGTTTAAGAGTCAAAAACTAACCATAAAGTGTTTAAAATCTACTCTTAGAATTTAATATCAGTATTTAATATTCAAAGTTATAACCCATGAATTGATTTCCTTCACAGACACCACAAATAATTGAATTATTAGTTAAATGTCAGTTACCTCAAATACAATGAATCACTCAATTGGTTCTCACTGGGAAACAGAAATTACTCTTTAACTGACTAGTATTTTGTCTTTTGTCACGTGACAACAGCATTTGATAGATCAATTAATTTACAAGCTTCTTTACAAACAGGTGCAGTTATTATTTTCATCACTAGAAGTTATTAAATTCACTCATTAGAATCCTTATATATATATATATCAGTGGGTTTCCAATTTCCAAAACCAAAAAATCTTTACTTATTTATTTTTATTTATATTGTTAAAGCTTTCGTTTAGTATTATTTATTTGTGTAGTTATTATGTTCACATACGTCTGTAAATGGTGCTTTGCATGTAATGCCACCTCTTTGTATGCAATATTGACATTCTCTGTAATTTTATCTTTGGTACCTTGCCATTAATAATAATTATTGACTAATCAATTATCTTTCAGGCTCAGACTGCATTGGTAACGCCAGAGCCTGTCTACGCCCATATAATACATTCTCTGGTAACGCTTAGGGTCTGTGTATTTTGCGCATGCGCGAATGAACGAATCACTCCCTGAGATGACTCGTTCTTCCCAAATCACATTAAAGATTCGTTCTAAATTAATGAATCGTTTAAGAATGACCCGTCACTAGAAGTTACTGGTTTGACAGCCGTTCTGGTGCATTTTCACGGTAAGAAGGTTGGAAAAACACGGGTTTCCTGGAACGCAGCATTACGTTTGTATCCAAATGACTCTCAACTGAACTTGTTTCCCATAAACAGAACAATTAATAATCAGTTCACTTGTTACAAATGTTAACTGTCTACCTCCTTTCGTTTAAACGAGTCAAAACAGATATTAAACACTCAGTACTGTGTGAAAACTCAAACTCAGACCGATATAAAGTTGGTTTGACGTTGGACATTCGATGTTAGACAGATATTCAGCCGGCAAAAAAATTAATAGATTATTAATGGTAGCGTATAACTGTATAAAAACGGTCTTATTTGGAAAGTAGCAGAACGTACAACTGAACACAGATTGCAGTTCAGTTTTTTAAATCTGCCTCGATTTGTCGCAACGCATTAACGCTATATCAGTGACAGAGTATGTGAGCAGAGTGGAGCGGCAACAATTTCCCCTCCGCGCTCAGAGCATTTAATTTTATTTTCCAGCTCCGCTCCAGGTTCACAATTTCCTGCTCCCGCTCCACTCCGCGCTCAGTGATACCAGAAACACCGCTCCGCCTTCGCTCCGTGGCTAAAGTATTTCAGTATGTTTGAAATGTTATGTTCATAACGTAGCCTATATTAAAATAAAAAATAAAATAACAGCATTAATATAATTACTGTATTCTGCTGTGCAAATTTTGTTTGTGATGAAAATAACAGAACATTTTTATTTTATCTACAGATCAATGCATTTCTTACAGATTTCTGCTCATTCAAAATCAGATACAGATGAAGTAACACTGTAAGATTACATTTGTTTGAATGCATTATTGCGAAAGCGATTGCGTGTGAATGTGCTGTAACTGTTTAAATCATGCTTTGACCCGAAAATATTCAGTAAAAGAACAGACAAACTCCTTGAGAACTAACCTTTAACTTCACGCTCGGCTATTGTCGTCATTGTAACGTTCTGATTTGAGAGATCCATCTGTATCAAGCTATAGTTAAATATGTTTAACATGAATACTTGCTAAATATGCAGTTATATTACGGGCCGTTGGCATGAATTGTACTCGTGATTGAGCGGTGGTGAAGCGCTCTTGGAGCGAGTGAAAACCACAACGCTCCGACTTTTAAAAAATCCGCTCCTCGCTCCTGTCAAAATCACACCGCTCCACTCCATGCTCCGCTCCCACTCCGCTCCACTCACATACTCTGATCAGTGATGAGCTATTGCCTAGGCTATTTAGGGATCATCTACAAAGTACATGGAAATCTTAAAAATGGTCAATGACTCCCAATCGGATTATTTTGCATAGTTAAATAAAAGGAAAAATTATGCCCCGGGATATTTGAAAAGTACACACAAAATATCTAACTCATAATGCTCCTTGTTCAACTTAATCGTAAATATCTGAAATAAAAAAATAGCAATAGTAGTTACTGTACTAGCTATATTATAAGGCATAGAAGCCACTGAAGGCACACCTTTCCGGAAGAAAAAAAAAGACCTGAATGCATTTGGCCTAATCCATTTCTTTCTTTCTTTCTTTCTTTCTTTCTTTCTCTTTTATAATTGTATGGCAAAAGACATGCTATTAAAACAATTAAACATATATATTTTTTATGTACAATTAATTTCAAAGGGTGTATCTTGTTACTAGAGTAACATTTTGATGCTGGTGTAGCCACAAAACTACAGAAGACATGGTATGTAATTATTTATTACAGCAATACATTAAACTTAACTGAACAGAAAGTGTTCTAAGGGGGTAGATTTAAAGTCTCCTCTTCTTTTACAATATGATTAATACAAATCCATTGCATGCATTGTTATATGTATGTTTTAGGCAGCGGCAGTATTGATATCTAAGAAATGACAGAGGGTCTGTCCTATGTCAGGAATGCAAAAGCAGTTGCATATTTATTCTCTGGAAGCCAGGCTTAATATGTTTTTTAATTGATTGTATCAACAAATAATCAAATTAATCAATATTTTGTGTGTAAATGCAATTCTGCCATAAGGACATGAAGGTCAATAATACACTATTTATCTATTAACACTTGAATAGTACTCATTTGAACTGCATACTTAGTTTTAGTTTAAAATGTAACATTAAATCATAAGCAGAAGTTGGTCAACTCTAATGTTCTCTGATAACATATGCTCTGTTCCAGTGACTGGCTATGACTTAAACTTGGAGGGAGACTACATCACCTGTGTTTTATCTATGTGTTTACAGGGGTGGTTTAGGAGTATGTTGGTCATGTGATCATACCAAAGGAAACTCAACAGAGAATCAACATCTGGCCGGATGAGAAGTAACCTCACAAAATGTATGACTGGCCTACAGCCCTTCAAAGTTGTCCAAGGATGTGAATTTATTGTGACGAAAGACAATCACATCTGCATCAATAATAGAACACCATGTTCAGATGTTGCTAAAAGTATCTGTAATGTTGACCTATCAGAATATGTACAAAATATCATCCATGATTTTAAGTTATACTGCAGTTTTATGCTGGATCCTCTTACTAATTTTCTACAACCTTTGGAAAAATTGAGAAATCTTTCTTCAATAAACTCTTAAGTTCTATGTCCACTTTCAAAGATGACTCTTGCTACTGGTTTGTGTATTTTGCATTTGATTTACATTGGTTATCAAAATTACATTTTCAGAATATGGAACACAATCACAAAGGTATAGATAGATATATACACAAATTCCTAAGCGTGAAGTAACTTAACATTTAATCTCAGTTGTGCATTATCAATTATACCAAAAAAGTGAAGACAGGAGAACATGTTTGGAAGGATTCTGGTACAAAAAGGACTTTATTTCACATGAGATAAAATAAATCAGGCATGATCAAACATTACATGCATTTGCCTTGATACCTTTAATATTAAGGTCATTACAACATTAATATTTCTCAACTGATGTTAAGTAAATAAACTGGCCTGTAGCCTAACAAAATAACAGTAGAAAATAGTTGCATTTTGAAAACAATACCCATCTCACAGATGGAATTTAAAACTTGCACAACTTTCAGTTAAAATGAAAGTGACGAGTCCACAATAAATGAAAACCCCCAAGAAAAAAGAAAAAAAAAATTCTGTTTGGGAATGACAGTTGAGGAGAGGAATATAAAGACATTGACTGGTTCAAAACCGCTTAGAATTTCAAACTAGGCTAAAAGACTGTAATTTACACATATCAGGCCTTTCTACAGAGCACATATACCATCTTTATATGTTGTGTGGCAGTCTAGCACAAACCTGATAAAGACTTTTAGCATGTCATTAAAACAAGTTATTAACGTTTTAATGACGATTTAAAAGCATTTAAAATTGTAAAATTGTGTTCATTAAATGAAAATGTCATGTAATACAGGTAAGTTACAGAAATAGTTTAGCCATTAGAACCAAAATTAAAATTACATTCAGTAAGACAAATGTAATTAAGAAAAATATTAAAGCAGAATATACTGTTACATGTTAGCCTTTTAAAATAGTATTAAAACAAATTAGTATTTAAAGCATTAATTTGTTGAGTAATTAAATGTTAATACAGCTTAAACAGATTAAAATATTCAAAGTTATTAAGAACTCATAAAAAGGCAAGTTTATTTGTATAGCACATTTCATACAATTTTAGTTCAAAGTGCTTTAGATCGCAACAGATAAGAATCACAATAAAAGCAAGGGACTAAAATAAAAACTCTAAAATCAATCATTCAGTAATTACCACTCAATAGGAAAAACATTAAAGCAGATAAGACAAATAAATTAAAATAAAATGTTACAGTACTCATTTAAAATGATGTAAAAAATAAATAAAAATCTCAATAAATCAAGTCTGGATTAGGAAGGAGGAACCGAAAGAGGATTTCACAGGGCATTCTGGGGTGAGTTTCCCAAAAGTAACAATGCCGGCAAGTTCCATTGTTACCAACTGAGCAGAATGTAACCTAGCTACCTGCTTTTGGGAAACGCACTCCTGGCCTGTGATAGGAGGATTTAAAATTAAATGAGATTGAAGGTGATTTTGGTGGATTAGGTGGAAAGTGAAATGGAAAGGGATTTAAAATTCAATAAAAATGAAATTATGGTCCCTCACAAATCCATCCACTGAGTCCCATTTGCTGGGCATGTAATCAATTAATCACAACCCCAAACACATAAAAACCAACAGTCACAGTTTGCATAGATTGCAGCCAATAGTATGGTTTCCCAAATTCACAGTAACTCAAGAGAGTGCTCTACTATGCTCTTGTGCTTCCAGGAATTGGGATGTTTAAGTTTTTTTTGTTTTAATGTCCTCATTTCAGATGACTTGGCAAAGAGCACTAGGCTACATAATGTGCTTAAGTTAAAAATGCATGTTACAACATTAAAATGCGGTCAGTTCAGCTTAATAAAAACGATACTCAAACTCATTAAAATTAGATTTAAAAATAGTATTTTGATAAAAGTTCATTCAATAAAAAAAAATAAAGTTCATTCAATAAAAAAATTCCAAATGATTCTTATTTAAAATCAAATTCATGTCCACCAATTAAAATGTGGCTGTTGGCTCGTGTTCACATCAATGCTAATAACAATAAAACCCCCATCCCTTCCTGAGGTGGTTCACACTTTGACCCTTGTCCAAATGACAATCATGCCAGGTACATCAAGATGATCACCATTACATCAACAATTACTGCAGTTTTGGAAAGGGCCACCAGCCTCCACACCTGTAACAAAAAAAAAATACAAACAAAAAAAAAATTCTGTCCAGAGCTCATCGATTTCCTCATGAACAACTACATGAGCATCTTCATGAGACCGTCATGTGGAGCAGTGGTTTTGGATTGTTAAACGGAGTAACCTTTTTGTAAAAAAAAAAGAAAAAAAAAAGGGGGGGACCTGTGTCCTGTTGACTTCATACAGAATATGTATGGATCCCACCGAGGCATATTAAACACTTAACCACAATCTGTTACTGCCTTATCGTGATCCAGAACCTAAAGAAAAGCCAGAAAGAAGAATGGGCTTGGGCAAGAAAACAGGACAAACATAAGACCTAATACTTTGACCCACCTAAAGACCTGCCACAGCCATCACAAGTCCAGAAACACATCAGCACCAATACCAGGCTGATGGAAACATTAAGGGCTCTTGGTCAAATAACATCATGCCATGTCCATCAAGTGGAGACGGACTTCAGTTGGGGACTAATTTCAAGTGTCCTTCTGGCATTCAACAAAGAAAGCATTTTGCTGTATTTACAACGAGCCCACCGCATTGTTTTGAACAAGGCAAACAGTGGTGATCTTCAATTTACAGTCTTACATCTTTGCTCTTCACATATTGTTAAGGCAGTGTGTCAGGCATTTTCAAGAAAGACTGACAACAAGGCTTTAAAGGAGTATGCCACCTACTGCTTTGCCTTGTTGTTAAACAGCACACATCTAGAAGAGGCAACAGCTGTATTTGAAGATATGGCTGTTCTTTTCACATCAGAAGAGGAGACCGACGTGGTGAATGCAGCCAAAACTGCCCTGGATCTAAAAATAATGAAGAGCACAATTAACCTTTATGAGGCACAAACGATAGCAGAGGCAACAGAAACAGATGAAAATGTAACTTCAGTGTGTGGCAGATCACCATTTACATCACTGTTCACTGCAGTTTTGAACAGAGCCAAGAGCCTCCACTTCAGTAGCAAGACAGGGGGAAAAAATACCTTTTTCTGTCCAGAGCTCATCGACTTCCTCATGAACAACTACATGAGTATCTTCCCGCTGTGGAGTGGAGTTCTTCTTGGGGATCTTAGCCGGTTTTCTGAAATCAGCACAGCTACAGTCAGCCAACAATCCAAAACAAGGGAAAGTAACTGTCATGTGGAACAGTGGTTTTGGATTGTTAAACACAGCATCCTTAAAAAGAAGAAGTACCTGCGTCCTGCTGACTTCATACAGAACATGTATGGATCTCTCCAAGGCAGATACAAAGAACACATAATTAACAACAATCTGTTACTGCCTTACCGTGATCCAGAACCTAAAGAAAAGTTCTTCAGCCAGAAAGAAGAATGGGCACAGAAAACATCAAGAAAGGACAAGGACAGACATAAAACAAAATACTTTGACCCACCTGAAGTACTGCCACAGCCATCACAAAGTCCAGAAGTTACACAGACCAGCACCAATACCATCCAGATGATTCCAGACACAGCAATGGACCTGTCAAAAACAAAACACAAACCAGAGTACAATACTGAGCCAGATAACACAGAACATACTGCTGAAGACACAACAGAAGAGGTAGTAGATCATATTAATATACATTTATACAAATAATTTCAATGCAATTTCACATTTCTTACAATAAAATGATTACTAGAAGTTCAGATAGCCCTACCTTTGGTCCAAAAAGGAGTGTGAAGTGGTCGCTGTTGCATAGCCGGCAAAAAGACCTCTTACAACCTCCATTAGGCTTAGTTCAAATGAAGCAACAATAATTATTTTGTATATGTAATGTATATGGAAACCTTTGGAAGGTTTTGATGAAATGATCACCAATTACCTCTAAATGAAAAAAAGAAGAAAAAAAAACGATTCCTCATCATCCGCTACAGGTGAGAAGTATATCATCCACAACAATGCGAAAACTTCTGGTTGTTAACTTTATAGCTGCTAGGTTGCACGGGAAAGAGAGCGGTTAGAATTACCTTGGGGAAGGCGCTATATAGAGGCAGCAATGATGAGGGTGTATTAAATTCAGGTGCGCTTTTTCGAATGGAGATAGGCCTTATTATGATTATTATGATGATGATGATGATGATTATTATTATTATCAACATCATTATCAGACAGTGTGCCCTATTTTAACGATCTGAAACGCAAGTGTCAAAGCGCGAAGCGCAAGTAAGTTTGTGGGCGGGTCTCTGCGCTGTTGCTATTTTCCCGGCGGGATAAATGACTCTTGCGCCCGGCGCAAATCTAAAATGGGTTGGTCTGAAGTAGCTTCATTATTCATAGGTGTGGTTTGGGCGTAACGTGAAATAAACCAATCAGAGCGTCATCCAACATTCCCTTTAAAACCAGGCGTGCAAGTTCCATTATGGATTGCTATTATTATGACGTATTTACCAGGCGCACGCCAGGAGCGGTTCACAGCCGAGGAGACTGATGTTCTTGTAAGAGCAGTGAAAGAAAGAGAAGTTGTGTTGTATGGGGATGGGAGAAACCCACCCAAAATAGCGTCGGTTAAACAGGCGTGGGAGGAAATAGCCACAATTATTTCATCGATTTTTTTTCCTGGTTCTTGACGGACAAACCAATTTGTCAGATGTCCTTATATACATATATGACCTCAAACAGGTCTGATCCTTAATTACTACAATTAGCCTGAATAATTTGTAAGCTAGATTTATGCTTATTTTTCACATCTCTTCCGTCATCTCATGTGTTAATATTTTTTAGTGTAACAATTTATGATTTGCAAAAATAACTGTTGCATCTGTGTAGATTACATGAGCAAAGTGTATGCGCGTTGTGCACGCTATACATTATGGTCAAGCATGCGCCCTTAAAATAGCATAATGAACAACGCGCAACGCGCCACTGACTTTAGACTAGGTTTTTTCTGGTCAGTGGCGCAATTGTTTAATGGAACAGCAAAATAGCACCAGGGATTGTTTGCGCCGGAACACGCCTCCTTTTTTGCGCTGAACCGCCCAGGGAGCGCAAGTTCATTCACTAGTTTAGCGACGTGCTTCTGTGGAGGGAAAAGCGCGCTTTGCGCGGGTGCAAAATAGGAATGACACATGCGTCGGTGTACAAAGTCAATTGCGCTGGGTGCAAGATAGGGCCCAGTATAACATTAGTGGAAGAAGTGTTGCCTAGTTGTTATCATATTATTATGAACGATTATTCACAACTTGGAGCAAGAAGCAAAACATTGCAGGACTGTGGCTCTCCGGGGCCGACGCTACCAGTTCCATTTCCGTACTAACGGTTCTCAGTGATATAGGCCTATGTTTGAAAAAGTGGCAAATATGCATATACTATTTCAAGTGTTAAATAAGGCAAAAATAGTAAATATTATCTAAATTGACACACTAAGCATGAATAGGTCGTTTTTGACCCATGTGTTTAAACTTTAATCATGTGTTTTAAAACCTTTGTCAATTATTAAATTATGTTCACTGAAAACATATATTTTGAATAATCATGGAATTTATTGATCAGGTAGGCTACTACTAAATGCTGAAATTTCTGATTTTTCACACACACACACACACACACACAAAGACAAGAAAAAAACAAAGCCAAGAGAATTATGAAATTAAGTAAGAAATGAATATGTTTAATTTTAGACCCATGTTTTGCATTAGGGCTAGTGATACAATACATTTTGTTTTCTTTAAAGTAAGAAAGTAAAAATTAAAAATAAGGATTTGTTCTGGTCACAAACAAGTTAATTCAGGAATTAGTGGAATAGGCTACGGAACGATGTAATTATTTTAAATTATTTACAATTATGTAGCTTAGCATTATTTTAATCAAAACGCCCCTCTTTTAATAATTTTGGTCACTGTAAAAATACAATACAATATGGTTAGCAATAATCTCATATTTATAATTGTGATCAAACAGACTTTAGGTGTAACTCATGGATGTCCGTTTTTAATCTGTAATACACCAATCACTGGTGATGTTGCACAACAAGCTCTAACTTCATTGGAGGAGGAATCTGAGCTTGGTGTCATTTTAATTGCATTGCTTAAAACATCTGATGTTAATTGACTACAATGCTCTCTGCAAAACCATATGCAGCACCAGAAGATAATGGTAGGCTAAGCATTTTTCTAAACCTTATACAGGCTACTGTTTAATGAAATGATATATGATTAAGAAGTGTAATTAAATGCCACATTCCTTCTATTCTAACACCGCTCAAAAGTATGAATTTATTAACTTCTTTTTTGAGGATTCATTTATAGCTGAAGTTCTGTATGTATACACATTAGCAATTATAGGCCTCCACATTAATACAAATTAGTATCCATAAAACAAACTTTCATTTCACTCTTATTAATGTAGTTTTGCTTTAGAAGACTGTAATACTTTTTTTGTTGTTGTTCAGTTTAGTAACTGATCAAGGATAGAATCCTATGAATTGACAATATGTAGCTGCAAGTCATAGGATTACTGAATAACAACACACTAAACAAAATGCAGCTTTTGTTACTCTAATGATGGATCTAATTAAGGGGTGTCCAGACTCTGTCCTGAAAGGCCACTCTCCTGCATAGTTTAGCTCCAACACACCTCAACACCCATGCCAGGCAGTTTACATGCATAATTATCTGATTCAGGTGTGTTTAATTGGGATTGGAACAAAAATCTGAAGGACAGTGGACCTCCAGGTGCAGTGGAGCACCTCTGGTGTAATTTCACCTTTTAACTTAAAAATAAAAAGCAGTGTTATGTTTTCTTCTACACAAATGTTAAATCAGTTTGTCCACAAACACCTCATTAACAAAACAGAAACAAAAATTAAATGTTTTATAGCCTACCCTATTTAACATAGATTAATACAATGTCACACATCACTATTTTCAGACCTGGAAACTAGAGAATGTTAATATTCTGATGAAATGTCAAAACCAACAATGCGCATAGCCATTCAAATGTGTTGATACCACTGATCCATCTATATTATAGATCAGTGGTTGATACAGATATTTAGGGTTATCCATAGGAATCTTCCTTTCCCTCCGCAGTAGCGCTTTTGAAGGAAAACATCAATAGGCCTACTGAAGTAGCCAGGCAATAACGGTCATAGCAGACATGATAATTTAACTGATAACAGCAGGTTATCCAATATGGTTCCTGTAGATTAAGGTAATTTATAATAAAATGTGAAGACAATTTGTAGTTAAATCATAGATGGTAATTAAACCGTAAATCTAATTTATATGTTCTGTGTAGTATGTCCCCCTTAAACCTGTCAATTACCATTACAAATCAACTTGCGTATTGTAAATAATAGTAGTAAAACAGCATATTAAAAAAAAAAAAAACGTTTTAAGGTTAGAACCGTTTTGACTCCTCCCTCCCTTGCCTCACAGATGTTTGGTTCACTGCCTGCTTTACCGCTTTACCTATGGTCATTACACACGAGTCCGTTGCTTTGGTGGGAGAGAACAGAGTGCTTCAGTAGTTGTGTAAGTAGGCTGTCGAGGCTATTTTTCCACTTAAAACCTCGAATGAAGTGATTATTTCTCTTTAATACATATGATGCTGAATCATTCATAAATGAATAATTGACAAAAAAGGATGATATCCCATGTATTGTCTATTAGCGCTTATAAGGTTAACTAACCTAGCTTAGCTTGTTTAATACATAGCCTGTTGGTCTGTCACCCACTACAACTAACGTTAAAAAGCCTGCGTGTGAACTGATATTAATATTGACGTGTGTTGGGTTTACTTAATATATTAGTTAGTGCATTGGACTTGCTACGGTTGAATATCTAAATAAGAGACGTCCTTAGTCCCTGACGAAACCTAAAATGCTGTCTGGAGGACGTTAAATAATAGAATAATTATAACCTGACTGCGTGGTGAACCTATAAACTGAGCTCATATTTAAACACGGTCTCCATGCAAATTGCTCAACTTGCAAAATGTGTCCAAATATAAAAGTGCAGCATTCTGCTTTCATTATCTCTGGTGGCTAACGTTACACGAGTCCTTAGTTAATTATTTACTACCTCCCAATAGCGCATTGTGAAAATGTTAGCAGGCCTGTGGGTTTTCCATTTTGTCTTCAGGAGATAACGGATCACATATCTGTCCAGTGTCTTTCGCCAAATACATTTCAAACCTTATAAATATTTGATTACAATTATTTTCAATTATTAAAAAAATCCTAAAATGGAGGCTGCTGGAGTGGACTGATGTCTGAAATGGTGCTAACTTTGTGATCCTGCGATATCACAGCAATTTACGCAGTGTGGGCATACACTGAGTTACAAATTATTATGCAAGTGATAGCAATAGGATTTAATTAAAATATCTAATCAGATTTGTCTTTTATCAAATAACCTGTTGTGTTTGTTATACATGTTAGATATCTGCTATCAATCTCAGACATGTTTGCTAAATTGTTTGCCAGGTCTTCTTAGGTAAATGCAAAACCTTAAACAGATTGTATCACATTAATAAGCAAGTTACAGTTGTCAAACAGTGTCCTTTTTAATAATTTCATGTATATATTTTTTGTACAGATACCTTCCTTAACCCTGTGTTCTTGTGTCTTGTAAAACACTCAAAGATCAGTTTGATAATCTCCATTCAGTCACATAGCACTGTTTCAAAGATCTTTGTTCCTCAACATATTTCATGAGAAATCTGACTTGCTTCATAATGTGGAGCAACCTGTATACGTAGAGTTTTTCATTTACATAAGAACTGGCAAACTATTCATATACCAGTTATCTACAAAAATACATGAACAACAAAATAAAGAAACGCTTTATTAGAATAACTTAAAATAATTTACTTAAATCCTAATGTAGCTTGCAGAATAATTTCAAATACAGAGTATGTATAGATGTCAATACAGAGAAAAGATTTAGACACAAACCACTTTTAATCTTTTTTTAGTATTTACAAGTGGAAAAGAATGTAACCAAATGGGTATTGTTTTTTTTTTCTATGCAAAGCATTTAAATAATAAGAAATGATAATGAAAAAATGTTTGTTCTAACATAATTAATTACACAGATGACAAGCCCAGTTCCTATGTTTCACATTCTCAAACACAGCAGGAGTCATGTTAAGGCATACCACATGGATCCAGCGTTTGCATACGTGACATTCAATCTAAACACACACACATATAGATAGATAGATAGATAGAAAGATATTTGTTTTATGATTTTTTTTTTTAAGTACTTACCCAGTCAGTTGTTGGACCACCTCCAAGGGGTTGTGTCAAAGCGCATAAACCACAACAGGCATCCTTTCTGAACACTAACAAGTGCATAGATATCAATATAGTAACAGAGATATAGAAGACAATAAGAGTGTGATGTCATATTGTTCCTCTTCATTTCAGGCACCTGAGGCTGTCAGGATTTCCTCAGCCATCTTCCTACGTAGTGCCTCCATATTGGTCACAGAAGTATTGATGTCCAACTGGGATGGAACTTTTGGGAAACTAGAGACAACCTCCTTTGCCATTTTTGAACAATAGTTGTAGTGAAATGAAGGAAATAATTATATTTAGTGTCTCAACTTTAATGCTTACCATTTGAGCAGAAAATACCTGCATGACAAGTACTCCACAGCTATGTGAATCCTGCTGCCTTGTGTGCGTAATTGTGGCCCCTCTCCACTTAATGTCCATCCACTCTTTTTTGCTATGGCGAACGAACCTCATTCTGAAGTATTGACTTGTATGACAAATAAATATATGACAGTTAGGGGTAATACAGTTAAAGTAATTAAGAGTAACTAGATCTGGCCATAATGCTTTTATTTTAGCAGTTTTGTTTTTACCGAAATCTGACTGCAGCTTGCTTAGAGTCCTCCTCCTCATCAATTCCTTGTGGATCTATAAGGAAAACTTTACTGGAAGATGCATGTAGATACTAGAAGAAAAAAAAAACACTATTTAAAACTACAGTTCAGCTTTGATCACATAACTATGAAGAAGGACTATTTTGAAAGCTTTCACCAAAAACTTCCAGTGGTTTCCATGTACATTTATGAAACTGATAAGTGCTTGATATTTTCCATAGTCCACCTGAAATGTAGATATTGTAACATTATTAAATATTTTTAAACATGGTTTCATATCTTCAATGTACAACAATAGAAATACCTTTGGCAGACTCCGCTGACACACATCATCTCGGTTTCCAGACAGAATCACACCAGCAGAAAAATGATTCATGAGGTAAATGCTACCATCTTTACCCATTTTATTTAATAAGGTTTGCAAGTAACATTCTATTACCGTAATGAAAAAGCACATTTAAATAAGAAATACACAAAACATGCCTATTACACAAAAAGGTAACAATATTACTGGTGTGCTTTGGCAATTTATATCATGCAAGTTTGAAATGCTAATAGCTCATGAATATTCTTGCCTCTCCCATGAGCCACTTGTGAGGTTGCAGAGTTTTGAACTCTGAGTGATGGAGGGTGTACCTAGCCTTTTTTGCTGCTGATGGTACAACAGCAACCACCACTTCACAATCGTTTTTGCTCCAAAGGTACTGAATCTGCAAGTAATCATTTTATTGTAAGTAAAATTATTGAAATTATTTGTATAAATGTATATTAATATGATCTACTACCTCTTCTGTTGTGTCTTCAGCAGTATGTTCTGTGTTATCTGGCTCAGTATTGTACTCTGGTTCGGGTTTGTGTTTTGTTTTTGACAGGTCCATTGCTGTGTCTGGAATCATCTGGATGGTATTGGTGCTGATCTGTGTAACTTCTGGACTTTGTGATGGCTGTGGCAGTACTTCAGGTGGGTCAAAGTATTTTGTTTTATGTCTGTCCTTGTCCTTTCTTGATGTTTTCTGTGCCCATTCTTCTTTCTGGCTGAAGAACTTTTCTTTAGGTTCTGGATCACGGTAAGGCAGTAACAGATTGTTGTTAATTATGTGTTCTTTGTATCTGCCTTGGAGAGATCCATACATGTTCTGTATGAAGTCAGCAGGACGCAGGTACTTCTTCTTTTTAAGGATGCTGTGTTTAACAATCCAAAACCACTGTTCCACATGACAGTTACTTTCCCTTGTTTTGGATTGTTGGCTGACTGTAGCTGTGCTGATTTCAGAAAACCGGCTAAGATCCCCAAGAAGAACTCCACTCCACAGCGGGAAGATACTCATGTAGTTGTTCATGAGGAAGTCGACGAGCTCTGGACAGAAAAAGGTATTTTTTCCCCCTGTCTTGCTACTGAAGTGGAGGCTCTTGGCTCTGTTCAAAACTGCAGTGAACAGTGATGTAAATGGTGATCTGCCACACACTGAAGTTACATTTTCATCTGTTTCTGTTGCCTCTGGTATCGTTTGTGCCTCATAAAGGTTAATTGTGCTCTTCATTATTTTTAGATCCAGGGCAGTTTTGGCTGCATTCACCACGTCGGTCTCCTCTTCTGATGTGAAAAGAACAGCCATATCTTCAAATACAGCTGTTGCCTCTTCTAGATGTGTGCTGTTTAACAACAAGGCAAAGCAGTAGGTGGCATACTCCTTTAAAGCCTTGTTGTCAGTCTTTTTTGAAAATGCCTGACACACTGCCTTAACAATATGTGAAGAGCAAAGATGTAAGACTGTAAATTGAAGATCACCACTGTTTGCCTTGTTCAAAACAATGCGGTGGGCTCGTTGTAAATACAGCAAAATGCTTTCTTTGTTGAATGCCAGAAGGACACTTGAAATTAGTCCCCAACTGAAGTCCGTCTCCACTTGATGGACATGGCATGATGTTATTTGACCAAGAGCCCTTAATGTTTGCATCAGCCAGTATGTCAAGGTTGGAATTGAGTGCTGATTTGATACAAGCTCACTAACTGGTAGTGGCGGCATGTTTTTGCCCATTCCTGGCAGTACAAGTGCATAGTAGAGCACTCTTTTGGGCTGACTGGTAATGCGGGAGATAACGCTACCTGTGGCATCCAGGTGAAGTGTTACTGGTTTTTTTTTTTTAAGATGCTGGGCCAAAATTTGTAAACCACATTGTGTGTATAAATGTACAGCAGATGGGTCCACCTGCAAATGTTGTAAGTATCCAGCAGTCTCAGGACAATCAGATGTAGCACATTCCTTTATTATTTTTTGTGTAAGCATAAGCTCCAGGATTATGTCATCATGTAGCCTGGTGCTTTTTTTCAGTTCGCTAGAAATTACCCTTAACACATCTTTAGTCAAGGACTGTGAGATGTTACCTGCCAAAATCTCTTCTGGTGTGGATTTTCTTACGGCTTCATAATAGTAAGTGCTCACACCTTGTGTGAGGGCCTTTGCAGTTTTCCCACTTCGTGTATATTTGGCTTGTCTGAATTGTTGGTGATCGTTTTTGTGTGTTATGTTTCCATTGCGAGCAACAAAGACCGTTATTTTCTTTTTTGATTTTGTTGGGGGGGGTTTTATTGTGAAAGTATAGACTGCTGAACAGTCTTTAAAGGTGCAAGTGGCACGTGCTTTGAAAAAAAGCAGGGCTCGTTTCCGACTGTTTTGGCATTTTACGTGTTGATACTTAAAGCACAAAACACAACAAGGATTGACTTGACTAAATTCTTTATAAAGCATATCTGTCCATGGTCTCTGGAGTTGGTTTGAACCAGGCAGTGGCTTTATTTTTTTCCAGTTTTCCCATTTTATTTCTATACTGAATTTTTTTGGACCTGGTGTTGTGGCCCTCCACTCTTCATTATTTTGGTTCTGTTCCTGTTCCTTTTCACGTTCCCTTTTGTCCTCATTTTCAGAGTATGAGGACACTGACACGAAATCACTGTCCATGCTTTTTGATGTTAAATCTAATTCATTTGTATTTTGTATGGAGTGATGTTCATCTATATTTTCAGTAAGTGTTTGCTTTTCCAAAACAATGTGTTCTGTTGGCTCATTTGTTTGTGGTTGTGTCTCATTCTGGTGAGGGATCTCTGCAGCTTGTTGTCCATCTGTGTTTTCTAAAATATAGTAATAATAATAGTAATTAAGATTAATATTTTTTCAGTATAATTATACCAATTGTATGGTTTTAAATCTAAGTAGTTGCATTATTATATTATAATGAAGTACAGTTCACATCATGTGACTTTTAAAGGGATATTTCACCCAAAATGAACATCTGCTCAAAATTTAATACTACAACAAAAATAATATGGAAGTCAATGGCTAACGCCAACTGTGTGATTACCAACATTCTTCAAAATATCTTGTTTTTTGTCGAACAGAACAAAGGCATAATTTTTGGATAACATTTTGGATAAAATAAATGTTGAACCTTATGAGGTTCAGTTCATTACAACAATTGTTTATAGATTTTAGCCTATATTCAGTCATTGCTTCCTACAGATATTTATGATCATTTTAGATTTCAGTGCCATCATATGTCACTACATGTCACCAAAGTCGCAAAAGTTTAGTTTTGGACGGCACCAAAAAAGATGAGTGGTTGCAAACTATTTATTTGAGCTATATTTAAAAATAAAAAGTTGAAAATAAGTAAACTACATTTGTTTATCTAAATGTAGCTAAAATAAATTGATTGCAGCAACACACCTTACATGCCTACATACATTTTGTCAGTTCAATGAATATTTTTTGGAATGCACCAAAGAAATTACAACAAATTAACCAATTATATATTTGTATATTATCAAATGTAGTGATGACATTTATTTAAACTAGAAATTATGATCACGTCTGTGACCTTCGTGCCCAAATTTATCCGAGAAGATCCAATTAAAGGCTGCTATACGAAGGATATTTGAGGGTTAAGAAACATGGCTCTAAACACTACCAAAAAAGTTTTTTTTGTGCTCGTATCAATAGCAGAACCCTTTTTTTGGTGCTACATAGAACTCTTTCTAAAGGGATCCATAAAGAATCATGCTTTCCATTATAGATATATGCTATATAGCACCTTAATGGTGTTATAAATAACCTTTCTAATGGTTTTAGTTTATTAAGATTAGTGTGATTTAAATATTAAGATTAGACATATTTGTATTATTAATATTATGTGTATTCAAGATTCTTTTATTTGTCACATACACAATTATATAGAGCATATATAACCAGCAGTGAAATGTGAGTAATATTATAGTGTAATATAGTATATACATTAATTTATATCCCTCTATCTGCCTTGTATTACAATATCCATCCATCTTCTTTCGCTTATCTGGGGCCGGGTCGCGGGGGCAGCAGTCTAAAGCAGAGATGCCCAGACTTCCTTAATAAGGCTGTACATAAAAACCACAACATGCCTTGGTAATTAAGTAGTTTTATTTTGTCTTGACATGTGAAATTGTAACATAATGACATTGAACATAAATAAATACTTAAGTAAAACAAAGCAGCAACATTGTAATGAAGACCAAGTTATAGTAAAATTCTGTATTTCATAATTCCTTTTATGATGCGTTTACGTACATCATTATGTGTATGTTCTTTTGAATTAGTGGCAGTTTCTCTCTGCAGACGATGTTTAACGATGTGACGGCATCTGAAATACAGAACTGAGTTTAGAGTTATAATGTGTCTCCTTCCATTTATGTAAAAACATAGTTTATGAAGGCCAAAAGTAGTATGTGACTGCTTTACAATGTTAAAAGCAAAAAGAAAAAAAGAAAATTAATGTCATAGAACAGTTGTGACCGAGTATGTGTATGCATAAACCCAAGTACTATATAAATACAGGAAAAATACAATCAAAAATAACAATATGGGACCATAAATGAATTACTTTTGTTACTTACTGAACAGAGCTTGTCACACTTACATGTTCTCTTAAAGAGAGAAAAAGACATGATTAGTAGGCAACCAGTAACAATTTGAACATTATAATGTATATAAATGTAAATAAATAATTTACCTGTTGAGAATGTGCTGACAGTTTGTGTAGTTGAATAGCTGAGAAAATCAGTAATGAGGTGCTTTGACAATTACGGATTAGAAAAACTAAAAGCATACAGAACCATTAAACTTTAATACAAAGAACCATTTCAGCATTTAACAACCCATTCTCACTGCCAAGGCGTCAAAACTGAAGCATGGTCAAGTGCCTTCCGCGTCACAATTGCGACGCTGAAGTTACCCCTAGGCGTCACTATTTCGACGATCAGGGAACTCCATTGATTTTAACTGCGTGCCTTATGCGTCAGAAAAAGATGCATAAAGCAAATGAGCCTAGAATAATAGCCTAAACGTCCTCGCAGTTTTCTAAAGCTCTGGTAAGGAATAAATATTAAATTGATTAGTTTTCCTAGGTCAGTTTTTATGCATAAATGTAATTTTTGTCTATAAATCCCCCTGTTTCATATTTTCTGTAAAGACTTTTATCTGGTTATATAGGCTACCTTCAGCCACTCCTAAACTTTCAAATCCACAGCACGTGTGTTTATATATTTATATAAACCTTTGCGTTTTTATGATGCATAATTAAATTATTGTGTAGACCAACTGTGTATTCTCTCTTTCTCTCTCTCTCTCTCTTTCTCTCTCTCTCCTCTCTCTCTCTCTCTGTGTGTGTGTGTATATATATGAAATATTAAAACAATGAAACGATTTATTTATTTATTTTCTATTTGTAGTTTTGGAGATGCCCAGTTACCAACTTATGTCCTTAGTTATTTTATTTTGTACATGCGTAATGTATTATTATTTATTATTATATTATTATTATTATTATTATTATTACTGCTATTTGCACTTTAGGCTTTTTTTTTTTTTTTACATCTGATGTCAGGGACATTAATAAATTAATAATCAGCTCATTAATGTTGTCTGTAAAATATTATCAGATTAACGTGCTTTTACAGCTGTGGTTCTTATTATGTTGGCCAATCAAAAAAATACCGTGAAACTCATACAGACAATAAAAAAGGATATTTTTACGGAGTAAAATTATAATTGTTGGTTTATAATTAAGACATTTAAAATATAGTATTACAACAATAAATAAATATATAAAATAAAGAAGTAATCCCTAATTCATCAGTTTAAAAATATATATATAAAATTTTGGAAGATATAGGAAAGATGAGGTGATTTTAAAATAGATCATCATTTGGGCAGCGCAGGACTAAATGCATCACTATACCAAATAGGTAAACATATTGCAGGACCGTTGAACATCTAATAAATAATTAAAATGATAAAGAACTTAAAAGGTATGGATAAAGAAAAAAATAAGATAAATTGGATGTTCGGAATAAATAAATAAATAAAGCAAAGGAATAAAGGAATACACAAAGCTTGGGAGCTGAACACGGGTGAACTCGAAATAAAATTACCAATAAAATAAAATATTAATAGACACGGGACGGGACGGTACTAACTTTGCTATCATACATGTATGAATATAAACAGTTGGCGGCGTTATGTGGTGAGGAATACGCCGAAAATTCCGAAGAAGAAGATAAAGCAAACCACCCCACCCCCCACCACTCTAGCATCCCGCGCCATCCACTGCTATATCTCGTCCTTTGACACGGTAAATTATGGGACAAAAATTACATCTGTTGTAAAGGACTGTGATAACAAACAATGGACAGTGAATGCTATTGGTGGGCTTTTTAATTTACAGTTGAAACTACAAATCAGTACAGCTTTAGCGTCATCGGAAAGTAGTTCCGCCAAAGGATATAGAAGTGTGTTGCATCAGAAAGTTTAGTGCGGAGCTAATGAGTGTTCTCCAAAGTTTATTTCAAGTGTGTGCGTGCAGCTAGAAGTAAGTTTAAATGTTCTTATCTTTGTTATTAATACATTTGTGTATTGTTGCGGTTTAATTTAATCACAGACTTCAGATATTAATGGCAATACTGTATGCGTGTGTACAAAGATTCAGCAATTGCCATTCCTTTGTGTGAATTAATGTAATTATGATAGTTCATGACAGCTGTTTATATGCTTATCAGACCCGTTATGTGGATTATATGCTTATTTGCATGCGTACCTATAAATGCCTCAAGATTAACGTTCTAAAATTGCACCGTCATTTGTTTACATAAGACCGCCGGAATGGCGCTAATAATGTTACGGCCGCGGGTTCGAGTCCCGCTCAGAGCAGTCTGTACATAATGTTGATTTATTGTAATTATACATTGAATATAGTTAATCCTATTTAATGCCTTTTGTAACTATATAATATTGTTGTAAATTTTTATTGTTGTTATACTTATTATTGTGTACCTTTTATTTACCATTATTGTGTGTATCCTTTCAGAACCACACATACCCATCTACAGTGGAGAATAAAAATTAAAGAAGAAACATCAGAGTCATTGCATTCTAACGGATGTGCCATAGTGATTGCAAACCTTTACTAACCAGCCCCAAATAAATACCTCAAAACATATGGTCCTTCGAGCCGGATGCAATTGCTGTGGAATTGATAAAAATGTCTTCTGACCAAAGGAGTAGAGAAGGAAGGCCTGCTGATGTGCGTCCTAAACGACAAGTGCGACCACCAGCCTGGTTGAAAGATTATGATGTTTCTCTCCCGCACTATAATGAATCTTCACCTGTTGTTCAAACCACACCTTTCACCACAGAGGAACAGGAGCCTTATCGTATTGAGAGGGTAGCCGAGATGACCCCCCTCACTCATCACACACTTCGACACTTCGACACTTCTACTGGACTCAGGCAGAGGCCGTTTACCCATTCTGGCCAGGTGGAACAGATGTATAAGAGCACACCTGTACCTCACCACAGTGTATCAGGGGATGTATCCTCAGAGATATTGGAGGCTATTCAACAGCTCAAGATGGAGAATCAGAAACTACAGTCTACAGTTTTAGACATGCAACGAGATATGAGAGGTGATACTGTGGTTCCATTGCACCATAGGTCAGTGCCACCATCACACGATAAAGCCCCTTCGCAACCATGGCGGCTACCTCGTGCCAACCTGCCATACTCAGAGCAGCTAACTGATAGTTATAAAATTCCGCCTCACAGTAAATCGACATGGGATGTTAGTAGAGCCCCTATACCAGACAAAGAGGAGGATTGGCCACCCCCACCTCCACCAGTAGCTGATGATGTCCCACTTCCTCGAACTCCAGTGAATAAACCACTACCTCCACCTCCAACAGCAGCCATCCCAGACTTAGTGGAGGAATTAACAGCATGTTTGCGTAGACTAGGCAGGACATCACACCCACCTTCGAGTCCAGCGACGCCTGAATACTTTGAACCAGATGATGGTTCTTCAGTGGCATCTGATGTGCAGAGGTCACATGACATTGATAGACAATCCAAGTATCCCCCCATACCTCCTCATGTCAGTATGCAGTATCACAAGGAGACTGCGGAGGACTTCCACAACCCTCAGCGAGAGAAATTATATCGAGGCCCTAAGCCCACAATTCCAGATTTCACCAAAGGGGACCCACGAGAGTTTGCAAGATTGAAGATCTCCCTGGATAATATTCTTCCTGAAGATGCCACAGAGAGATTTAAATATCAGATCCTCTTAGATCATCTCAAATTCGAGGATGCCCTTCTGATAGCAGACTCTTACACAAATTCAAAGAGACCTTATTCAGACACCATGGCTTCCCTGGCAGAACAGTATGGACAGCCCCACCAGTTAGCTCTATGCCATATTGCTGACCTCATGGAAGGCTCAAGTATCCGCAGTCATGATACAACTGGATTTAAGAAGTTCGCACTTAAGGTCAGAGCTCTCGTGGGCATGCTAGATCAACTTGGTCAAAGTGGAAATGTTGAAACTCCAGTGTGGCTCACATGTTACTAGGTTACTATCCAAGTTACCTCAGGACCTGCGAGCTGATTTCAAGAGGTACATGTATCCCCTGGGAGTCCGCATCCCCACACTTCTGAACTTTTGCAGAGTGGCTGGAATACGAACTGACAATTCAAGAAAGTGGTATTGAGTTTATTGGAGAAAGAAGGGAACGCCTTGATCAAAGGATGGACAGACGTAAGGACGTCAAGTCTAGTAAGACATTTTCCATATTTCACAGCTCGGGCCCTTCCACCACCAATCCACCTACAGAAGGGTCTGGTCCAAGTGCTTCTAGACCTCAAGACAAGGTAAAGGCATACTGTCCCTATTGCTCCAACACCCAACATTACTTGAATCAGTGCCAGAACTTTAGTCAGCTTACTAAAGAACAGAAGTGTTACTGGGTAAAAACAAATAAAAAATGTTGGCGTTGTGGTCGCACCCACCAAGCAGCACAGTGTCGTCTGAAAACAATCTGCAAAATCTGTAATGGCAGGCATCTTGAGGCACTCCACGAGCTCAATGATAGACCAATTAGAGAAACCCCTCCTCTTTTGAATCCCACCAGTGAGGTTCTCTACTTGGATAGGCAAGCAGGCTGCAGTAAGGTACTGCTGAAAGTCATCAAAGTGATTTTACGTAATGGAAAGCATGTGCTAGAGACCTTCGCTATTCTAGATGATGGCTCAGAGAGAACAATTCTCCTTCAGGCTGCTGCTCAGAAACTGAATCTTCACGGGAAGACAGAGAATCTGGTACTGAGAACAGTTCGACAGGACATGAAGGTCATACAAGGTAATACAGTTTCCTTCTCAATATCTCCTGCTTGTCAGCCTCAGAAGGTCTTTAAGATCAACAGAGCTTTCACAGCAGATCAGCTAGGATTGGCAGAACATACTTACCCTATTAAAGTTCTACAAAGCAAGTACAGCCATCTCAGAGGGCTGCCCATTCCTGCCCTTGACAAAGCTCATCCACTCTTGCTAATTGGCTCTGACTATCCTCATTTAATCACGCCAATTGCGCCAGTGCTCTTGGGTCCTTCGGGTGGACCAGCAGCAGTGAGAACGAGGTTGGGTTGGACAATCCAGGGTCCTGCCAAGCTTGTCCATTATCAGCTTCAGACTCAACAGTGCCTGAACATTTCCATTATGTCTCCCTCCAATGAACTGTTCAAAAATGTGCAGCAACTTTGGCAACTGGATGTATTGCCTTACAGGAATGAGAAGCTTATCACTAGATCTAAGCAAGATCAGGATGCAATTAACCTGTTAGAGGCAAAGTCCAAACGGATTGACATCAATGGGATCCAGCGCTATGCCACTCCTCTTCTCAGGGTAAAGCACATGCCAAAACTACAAGCCACAAAGGAAGCGGTAATGGCCAACCTCCGCAGCACAGAGAATCGCTTAATGAGAGACCCTCAAAAG